>NC_046657.1:84147913-84159446 GCF_010883055.1 Belonocnema kinseyi
TTTCAGCCAAGAAAATGAATTTTCAAAAAAAAAAATGTTTAGTTGTTAAATTCGCATACGAGATGAATTTTCTACTAAAATGGAATAATGGAATTTTCAGTTAAGAAAATTGATTATTATCAATGGTCAAATAAGTTAAACTGTCAACAAATTACTTTAATTTTCAAGCAGAGACTTGCATTTTCAACGAACAAAGATTTATTTTAACAAATATTTGAATTTTCAAATTACTAGTGAAGACAATTTAGAAAAATTTACTAAAAAATAGTTGTATTTTCCATTGAATGCTATTAATTTTCTTCAAATTTAAGCGAAAATCCGAGAAAAGGAGAAAATTCTTAATATTAGGGGAAAACAGGGCCGAATTTAGGAATTTGCCGCCCCTGGGCAAAAATGAAAAATGCTGCCCTTTTTCTCTATTCTGATTTTTAAATTTAAACCTTTGAATGTATATGAAACTCTTTGTCACTTACTTAACTAACTCGTTGAGGTCAATCACAAATACTCATTTTCCATTATATCTTTTTAAAAAATGTATTTATAATGTCTTTTTTTGATGATGATAACATGAATATAATGCATCGTGCAGACAATGTAAATTTAAAAACATTTGCGCCCAGCTTTGTTTACAGCAAATTCCGTGATAATTACCTCGCAATCTAAAGACAAGAGTATATCTGACTCAATAAACAAAAGAGCTAAACTATTTAATCGATTTTCTGTAATGGACGAGCACAGATATGTTTTATACGTTTTAAACCAGAAAAAGATCTTTCCGCGCTACAATTTTTTACAGCAGTAGAAATGAACATTCGATATGCTCTTTCGACATTCGGCGAGATAGTATACAGATCATTTAAGCGGAGGAATCGCATCAACTCTAACGGTGACGATTTGTCCATATTTTGGACTTTACAGTACGCGTCAAAATGTACAAATTCATCACCTAATGTCGACTTACAATCTGACTGGAAAACAAGCATGAGCAATTCAGATTTTTTACGAAGTTCAACATTATTTAAATGTTGGAAAGAAGTTTTCCCTTTTTTTTACGTGACAACTCAGAACGATAATGCTTGATGCTTGATATGTCTAACGCTTTTTTCTTATAGTAACCAAACTGTTATCGAGTGTCTTTAATCAGAGCTCGATACTGCTTAACAACTTCGTCGATGCTCAAATTGACGTCTTGCCGTTTTTTGTTGACTAAATCGAATCGTGTCAGCAAAAAATCGCACAAAGAAAGCAGGAACGAAATTTCGAGCCTTTCTAGTTGCATTTGAATGCCTTTTGCTTCTTGACTCGCGATCGCGTTTTCATGAAAATTATCTTTAATTGCGCTCAATGATTCTATAATTTGAGGTGAACATTTATTTACTACATAAACGGGATCAGCACGAGCTGACCATCTTGTAAAAGATAGGGATTTTAAAGTCATCGATTGTCCTTGGGCTTGAACTTTTGCAAAAAAAGGATGCTTCGGGACAACTCTCTACAGCATGCAGACCAACTAAATTAATTGAATGTCCAGCACACGGAACATAGTCACAAACATCATTTACCTGTTTGATATTTGCTTCAATACCGGAATATTGTCCTGACATATTTCTCGCATTGTCATACGATTGCCCTCTACAATGTTTAATATCCAGTTTAAGATGTTGTAATGCTATTAAAACGATATCAGTTAAATCTTCTGATTTATGCCCTGCATTATCGATTAAAAATAAGAACCGTTCAACAGGTTGGCCATTAGCTTCCACGTATCTTAACACAAACGACAATAGATCAATGTAAGCTATGTCTGGAGTTGAATCCACAATGATAGAAAAATATTTAGCATTTTTTACTTGTGAAATTATAGCTAAAGTCACTTTACATTCAATTATATCAATAAATTCTTCATACGCGGTTTTTGACAAATAACTCGTACTTCCACTTCCCTTATTCCCAAAATCATTTATGTGTTTTGCCATGAAAGGATCGAATTCAGAAAGTAATTCCGTAAGCATAAGAAAGTGCTCATTATTGACAGAACCGAATTTTTCATTTGTTCCACGAAATGAAATACGACGAGACGCTAGACATTTCGTTATAGATACAACCCGACGCAACACATTTCGACAATACGATATTTCATTTTCTAATTCAGTAGCTAGTTCTTTATCAATTCGTCCAGACTTCTTAGCTCTCTGTTTCAAATCAGCAGCACTTTTCTTGTGGGCAGGAGAATTTTCATAATCCAATTCACTTTCAGTTGAATGTTTCCAATGACTGAAGCCGTCTTTGCCAATAATACCATTAAATACGCAACCGATGCTCAAAAGAAGGGATGCGATGCAAAATACAGTTCCTTTGCCTTTTGAAAAACCGAGCCATGGACAAAACGTTTCTTCTCCATTTAAAAGTTTTCTTTCGAATCTTTTTCACCTTGCGTTTTCTTCGATCCATAATCGTGTAAAGTAGCATCGGAATCTAAATGATAACATAATTTTATCCAATGCATCACATTCTTAACCCTGGAGGATTTTGCTGTGACTATTTTGAATAAGAAATTTTTTTCAGCTGTTCTGGTTAAAGGGAACTGAAACTAGGTTCGCAAAATGTACTAGTGGTCATTTTTTGGGTTCTTGAATAGTATTTTGGGGATGAGGGTATAAAACAGATGCTTCTGAATCTGAATGTTGTGACTATTTTGAATTTTACTTTTAATAGCTGTTTCAATTAAGGGTAATTTATATGAGTTTGCTTGAATCTTCCAAGGGTTGCCTTCCCGATTAGCTAAATATTGCTGTTAATCCTGCAAAATCCTTTGTATTTACATTCCTATAATCTCTTTCTAATTAATGTATGTTGTAGTATTTTGAAAATATAATGTACGATGAAGAAACTAATCCTCGCCCAGGTTTTTCCCAAGCTTGACCCAGCATTCGTCAAACCCTATTTGAAAACATAGTCTATCCTGTTTGATTCGGTAAAGAATTGGAACAAATAATTTCAATACATATATCATATATACACATTTTCATCTTTATAACTTTCAATTCTTTCCATAAATTCGCAAAGCTTATCTCTTTTTTTAAGTTTAATCCTTTTTAAAATTCAGCTATCCTTTAAAACGTCTTAGTAAATTTGCATTTCGCAGACAATTTTCATATTTATTGATCACTTTTTATGTGTCGGATGTTTTTGGTATTCTAAAATTTTTTATTTTAGGAAGTGAGCAAATAAAGATAATTGGATTAGTTGAAATACAGTGAACTTCCACCTGTTTGAAAGTGCACCTATTTGTACCCCTCTATACACATAAATTCAAAATTGCGCAGTTCCGTTACCTCTCACTAAAGTCTCTGTACGGTCTGTAAGATCACGCCCGCGTCAGTGGCTGACCATATAAAGAAAGAGGCCCGAAGATCGTGAAGCCTTAGTTAGTTGAAATTGAGGATTTTATCATGATTTTATCTGAATGCAGACAGCTTTGTTGAGAAAAATGTTCTAAACGTAAAAGTTAGTCTAGAGAGTGTTCAAGAGAGTGAAAAGTGAGCATACACTGAACACTAGCGCACTCTGCACGGCATACCCAAGGTGTACTGCAATATGGACTTCTACTATTTTTATACAATTAATGTTGGTTATACGTTGTACACCCAAAGTATAGTGAAATATGGAATTCTACGATTTTTATACATTACAATGGTTTATTTTTGATAAACAAAATACGTATTATTACAAAAAATAAATTGTCTATTTAATTATGACCTTCTTTGTAGAGTGATTAATTAAAAAATTGAGAATTTTAAAACACTTTTTTGATCTAAATTTCGGGACGCTAAGGTTTAGTTCCTTCCCCAAAACCGTAGAAGCACTGAAACTAGTGTACGAAAAAATAAATTGCGCTCTTTTGGCACCGTCCATTCTTCTTAATACTCTCTGGGTAAGTCATAAATGTACAAAGAGTAATATTTCACAAAAGTAGAATGTATTTTCTAAGTCGGATTCGATTCTTTTGTTAACTGGCACATCAACATATAGTACTGAGCCGCTAGCTACGGCCACTGGAAGTGGATACGAGAATAGAAAGAGAGGGAAACCCAAGAAATTTGAGCAGTCTTCCTCAGAAAAGGAAAGGCCAACTTCCTCAATCCCCTTCTCTTTCTGTTCCATATTCTAGTTCCGATGGCCGTAGCTAGCGGTCCAGTACTATGTGTCGATAGATTGATGAGCTTTCAGAGTCACGAAATAAAATAAATGATTCAAAATTTTACGGTAGTGTATTAGATTGGGTAATCTAACCTCATATGTCGGACAGTTACTGTGTTTCGTAAAACTGAAAGGTCTTTAACCAATAAAAAGATGAAACAGAATTGCTCAAATGTATTCTACAGTTGAAAAATATATCTAGTCAGACCTTTGCAAATCACTTTTATGTTTAGAGTATTTTCTCCAAAAGTTTGTCTGCACGTCCATGCCAAAAAATATGCTTCCTTTCCAACAATTCCAGCTATCCTAGCATGGCCGCGTAGTCATGCTGCAAAACTTAATATTTCGCGAAATATTTAGGTCGTTTTTTGATTCTATGATATCAATTTTTATATGACTAATTGCACTATTTGAAGAAAACTTTATATTTATTACGTCGTACGTCAACAAAAACACTGAAATGCATGCTGGCTAACGGACCGCGACTTATTCAGCTGTGTATGCGACGAAAACCTGGGTCTTTTTAAATTTACAAAGTATAAACTTGTACTATTACATTTATAATAAATTACTGAAAGAAATTACCTACTTCTTAGATTCAATTACATAAATTTTTCAAAAGTGACTTTTTTAAAAGGGATGAACGAATCCTTTACCTATTTGCTCGCGGGAACAATAATGTCACCTTGAAACCACCAAAAAGTTTTTAATGCGATTCAAAATGATCGAACGCGCAAGCACCCGACAATGGGGCGGCAAACAGTGCCGATCAGCCTAGAGTTCGGGACGCTGAAAATAATTTAGATGATAACATTACCACGACCCGGCGGACCGCTTACACTGAGCGGACGAGTCAACTCAAGGATGGTCTGCTAAACTGCTACGATGACAGCATTATCCCTGTTAGAGGAGGCTTTATGGCGCATATCACACTCTGTGGTACCAGAAACACCCAGAACTTCAGCACATTTCGCATCAGTCATTGCGAAGAGAGCGTACCTACCCCTTTCAGACAGGATATATGCGCGGAGCGCTTCTCCAAACTCTACATAAACATTCTAAAGATGAAGATAAGGAAGCGACACTGAGACCAACCGCGGAAAGCAGGCACCTTCTGAGAGAAGATAATGATTTTAGGACAAGGAAGACAATGAAAAAACAGGTTCCCCCTGAGCCGTTAGATCTGGCTCAAATGGATGCCTCCCTTCTTGAGGATATATTGGAGGAATCCGACCTCTGGATCATTAATTGTTCAGTTCACGGTTTTACGAGAACTTTGGCTGTTTCAAATCTAAGGCTAAAACTGACGAAGGATCAAAACATAAGAAACACATGCATCAACTGTACAAGAAGATTGGATGGACAAGACAGATTGCGCCACGTGTTCAGTATGTAATTGACTACATAACATCTGGTAGACCGTCCACGGAAGGGGATCGAAAGTTCGTTTAAGAACTGAGAACCTTCAATCACACACTGAACAAGCCAAAGCATCTGACAATCAAGCAGCATGTTGTTGACAAAATAAGGGTGTTATCTGACGCAAAAAGGAAAATACAGAAGAGAGAGAGATGTGTTAGGGAGAATCAGCAGTTTCTTGCTGACCCATTATGCCTCTTCAGCGTTCTCCTTGTTTTTTTTTTAAAATCCACCCATGCTTAATGACCTAGAGACACCGACATCTGGCCCACATATTTAGCTCTTATTTAAATTTTAAAACGTCCATTCCGCAGTTTCTGGTGTTCCGACGCACTATACTCCTACCGAACAAAGGCAATTTGTTCAACCCAGAGAATTACAGGCCAATAACTTGTTTGAACACACTGTATAAGATTTTTACAGTGGTCAGAAATAACAGGATTGTTCGAAGAATTGAGTCTGTGTGGAGAGAGATGTACGAACAACGCAGCTCGAAGAAAGGTGTAGCAGGATGCCGAGAAAACCTGCTAATTGACAGGTGATTCTGGAATGACGCAACAGCACATCAACGCGTATTGCCAATGTTCTGCATTGACTGGCGGTAAGCTTTCGATTCAACCTTTAATAGACTTATCATTTTCCTGTTGGAAAGCTTAAAGTTTCATCCGCATATAGTGAAATGGGTAGGGAGATCGATGCCACTTTGAAAAACTAGACTTACTGTCTCAGCTGCAAAATATCGAGTGACAACAAACAACGTCACCTTCCATAGGGGTATCTGTTAGGGTGACACCGTGAGTCATCTGTTTTTTTGCATCACACTTCTGCTTTTATCTCTCGTACTACGAAATTATTCTGGATACCTCTCTGGCGACACTAATAATCGTGAGCAAACTCCAAAGTGCTTTAAATATCGTCAAGTGGTACATAGGAGAGATTGGTATAACCTTTGGATTGGACAGATGTGCAAAAATTCATTTAAATAGGGGAAAGATTATTGGAGTTTCCGAGGAACGTAAGCTTGCATGTAAATATAAGTGTGATTAGGTGGTTTGACACTGGAGAGACTCATACGCACCTAATTTTACCTAAAAGCCGCATTCAGAATGCAACATCAGTGAATAAATATCTTTAAAGCAGATACAAGCATCTTGTTTGGAAGATTTAGTCTTTAAATCTTTCAGAGTTGTACCAGGTACCTGCGACTATCATAAGATTAAGGCCCTTGAGATCGCCACACGTATGATCATGCAAAAAGTGTGTTCAAAAAGTAAGGTGACTTTTCAGTTTTCGCGGGCTACGTACATTCAAGTTTTAAATTTTTTGTTTTATTGTGTTGGTACACTCGTCACGATCATATGTTCACAGTTTTGACTATATAGCTCGTGTTGCTTTTCTGGCAGAGGCGTAAAAGTTTAAAAGGGTTTGGTGTGCTCGGCGATTTTCTTCTTTCGAAAAAAATGGAGCAAAGAGTTTGCATTAAATTTTGTGTGAAAAATGGAATTCAGTGCTCTAAAACTCTTGAAATGTTGACAGTTGCATACGGTGAGTCTCTTCTGAGTAAGAAAAACGTGTATAAGTGGTACGAGCTGTTCCAAGAAGGCCGACAGGATGTCGAAGACGAACCTCGCCCTGGACGTCCCAGCACGTCAACAACAGATGAAAACGTTCAAGCAGTGGAAGAAATGGTGTCGACAAATCGCCGAATTACCATCAGAGAAGTTGCTGAAGATGTTGGTATATCGGTTGGCTCATGCCATGCTGTCTTTTCGGACGTTTTGGGCATGAGACGTGTGTCAGCGAAATGTGTTCCAAAACTGCTTAATTTTGATCAAAAGATCGATCGCATGACCATCGCTCAGGAGATGTTGAATGAAGTCAATAATGATCCTGATTTTCTCAAAAGGGTTATAACTAGGGATGAGTAACTTTTTTCTTTTCCCAAAACTGAAGAGACCCATGAAAGCACATCGATTTTTAACGATTGAAGAGATAAAAGCTGCATCGCTGAAAGAACTCAAGGCTATACCACAAAATGATTATCGGAAGTACTTCGATGATTGGAAAAAACGTTGGCATAAGTGTGTTATATCTAAGGGGGATTACTTTAAAGGGGCAACATAAATATTGAGGAATAAATTAATATTTTTTGAGAAAAACATAAAGTGACCTTATTTTTTGAACACACCTCGTATGCATACGGGCTTGCATATCAATTCGGCCTTCTAAATCGCCAGAGTGTTCATAATCGAACTGTTCTAGGTACAGCTTATATCGTTGCAATTGGTAGGGTTCCTCTCCTAAACATTTTCAGGAACCGCGATATGATTGGCAAAAGAGCGTTCCTTTAAAAAAGTAGCAGAGCAGACGGCCAAGATACTTGGCCTGAATTTTAACATCAGAAGTGAGGAAAGTGCATTACTCCATCTAGATGCTTCTTTTCTAATAGCCATATGAAGACTTTATCGCCATCTTTGTCGCTCTTTACGGTGTTGGCCGCGATCCTGTCCTGTAGAATGGTTCGAAGGAGATAGAGTCAATTTTTCAAAACGAGAAGTACCAAACTTTTCGGAACTACAAATTTTCGGGCAACCGTCTCCGTTGCATACTCGAGGCCTGACATCGTTCTCCAATACTTCGAAAAACAAATTATATTAGTGATCGAATTCTCGGCTCCGGCAGACTACACATCACTTCTAAGCAGGAACATAAAGCGTGCCAAAGATATGCTCAGGAAATTGTGAGATAGATGCAGAAAGCTGGCATCCTTGGATCGCTTTATGTCCTCAAGACACACGAGGGTTTTGCTGGCCTATCGTTGTGATTTCATCATGCCCTGTAGTAGAACCGCGGTTAATCACATCTATTACCATGTCTTACGGCCGTGCGATGTCTGGTCACAGAGTACGATGAAACTATGACGACAGGCCGGCGAAATCCTCGTGCGTCTTTAGGAAAGGAAAAGACCCAAGTATGAAAGATTTGCGCATCTATCTCGCAAGTGTCTTGGCATATTTTTGGCACGCGGGTGTGGATTCACGGTTACGAACCAATGTTAGCTTCGCACTTCTAAGAACACCGATTATAAGGACAATTACTTTAACCGAATATTTTGGGTGCATCCGTTGCAGCTCGCATTTGAGGTCTTGATACTCTTCTCCTTATCTTTATCCTTAGCAGTGATGTTGTAGTTGGCCACAGCGAAGGATTCGATCACTAATATAGTTTGTTTCTCGAAGTTTTGGAAAACATCGTCAGGCCTCATGTGTGCAACTGAGGCGGTAGTCCGAAAACGAGAGTTACAGAAAAAGCAAAAGCAAAAGATTGGTCCATCGACAAGGACTGTTTTTCTACATTTCTGTGAAATTTTCCGTGCAATTTCCTGTCGAGTATAATGTGGCTTTGAAGCACGCTCAGGTATGTATAGGTCTCTTTAGTATCAACATGTCTAATAACACTTATATCCATAAGCTCAGGGTCCTTTGTAAAGCTAATAACAATTCATTTCTTTAAATGAATTTTGGCACACTTATCCAATCCAAAGTCCATACTCACCTTCACCTTCCTGAAAGAAGGAATCTAAATCTATATCCATATCAATCGTAGAGAAAGATGTGTAGGCCGATGCAGTAGGAACGCTTTCCCCACCCTCTCCCCGTTCAAATCTGCCTCTTTTTGCATTACGTTCTGCTCTCTTATGTATTCTTTTTGTTTCAGAGTTTGAACCAAAATCTTTTGGAGGGCCAAATATAGGGCACTGCACAAAGTCTCTCTTTGCGAATTTCGACATGCTGTGGCATACAAAGCAAAGAGGGGAGTGCAGGCAAAACCAGAATCTCTACCACCAAAAGAACCAACTACGAGACAATGAGAAGAAGAAAGTATAACGACAACGTCAACTAGCACCTGCGAGTGAACGAAACTTAGCCGTGAGTCGACAGTACGAGCCATTGACAGGTTCTGACAAGTCTCGACAACGCTCGACCAGAGGGAGGGGGAGGAAGAGGGGAGAAGAAGACCGGAAAACGGGGGGGGGGGTCTAACTTCAGTGTAGAGGTGACACAGACCCTCGTGTACTCGTAGACAGGCATGACCCAGGGTCCGCATAATTATTTAAGCGTTTTACTCGAAAATACGCAATTTTGAGCCAATTCCTCCTCCTTGAGGATTGGCATGGGGTGACTTTGGCGACTCGGTACGGATTTTTAAGTACCTTCTGATGAATTTTCATCGTAAAGTCACCCTTAGAAGGCATCGGTATCGATTTTACGCCCATTTTTTAAAAAAACCTTAAATTTTAGTGTTTTTTAGTGAAATTTCGAGATTTCACCCTCAAAGAACAGGCTAAAGATGTTATCCGATTTCAAAATTTCAAAGTGCGCTGAGTTTTGGATTGGACTGGGCCACTTTTCCGCACCCAGGCGTTTCCTGGACGCACAATGTTGGTTTTTTGCCCCAGCCTAATCTACAACGCCCCTACCCCCTATATTATTATTATTAACGTCATTATCTTTATTGTGCCATCCGAGTGTTACTTCAACGTTCTATGGAAAACTATTACACTAACCCTTAAATGTCCCCATGGGGTCGTTAGTGCCCTGACACTTTATATTGAAATTTACGAAGTTCATTCTTCTTCAATTTTTGATTTTGTTTTTCAATGTCTTAAAGTAAAAATAAAATAATTTAACATGTAAAATTATCTTATAACAAAACACTAAAGGGAATGCTCAAATAAATTTCACGCTTAAATATTTAAAAGCTTCTACGCAATCAAAAATTACGGCTGGTCTCTTCAACGACCCCATGAGGACCTCAACGTTATACCCAAGTAAGGGGACCTTTAGGGGTTAAATTCCCAAAAGAAAATAATAAAATACCCGATAATAAGCGATGAATTCAGAAAAATTAAGAATTTGTATTCCTAAGAATACGCGATTTTTCCTGTCACTGTGTGACGATCGCTATGGAAATAGAAATGAATAAGTTTTTGAGGGATCTTATTCTTATGGTGGCATTTTAGACAGATGGAAAAAGCGCGCATTCAAAATAATATAATAATCTTCACTTTTGCGATGAAATCTGAAAATATTAATTTTTCTCTATTCTACGCTTATTACCGGGTAGCTAGTTTCATAACTAATAACGGAAAAAAAGAATTATATTATCGTGTTGTCTTCTCTAAATAAAATAAAATTATTAATACGTTTTTTAATAATGTAATTCTATTAATATAAACAAAAATATATTTTTTTATTAAAACTCATAGAATAATATATTGAAACACATTAAGAGCACGTGCACTGAGTTCTAAGTAACTAAGTATTATCACTCTCTCTCATTATAATATGTTAGAGATATTTAAATATAAGTTTACGATACGGACATACGTCGTCATCCCAAGATTGTAAAAATGTCTTAAGGACGTTCTCCAATATTTTACCTCGTGGGAAGTTCTATAAAGATATTTAAATTTAGAATTTGACGCATCCGAAAGACATTTTGGGAAATTTTTGGATATTTTGAATTTACTTCAACACATTCATAATAATTTGGCTTAAAACTACCTGGAAAAAAGTAAGAAAGAAAAAGAAAAATTTTAGACAATGTAAGTATCCAGAAATAATGGAGTTTTGACGAAACAAAATTTAGACCTTTTGCCTCCAATATTTTATATAATTTGCTGCAATTAGATTAGATTTAACCCAAGTTATTTTGAAGTTTAAGAAACATTGGTAAAACATCGAAAAATACCCTTTCTTTCAAAGTACGTATAAATGAAGTGCGAAAAGTTATGACGAAATCACAATACTTAAAGTTACGAGGGTAGTTCAATAAGTCCTTAGAATGAAGTATAAAAACAATTTTTTTTGGGTAAATTTTTTTTTATTTTTCAACATAATCTCCTTGGAGC
>NC_046657.1:84159546-84160876 GCF_010883055.1 Belonocnema kinseyi
TAAATTATTTCGCGAGCCCTAGTTGCCCTGTCAATTTTCTCATGAAAAGTTAATCTATGTTGCTTGCCGTAAGCACAGCCTTCGCAAAAGAAATCATGATTTAAAAATTTGATATTCAGATTATTTAAGAAATTACGTACATGCCGAACATTCTGATGACAAAGCCGTTCATGCCACGTTTAAAAAAGTATTATATTTATCCTGATTTGATTCAATGATTTGCCTAGTCAAATTACACACTTTCGGCTCTAAGACGTACACATGTAATTTTAATAAATTTCCATATTCGGATCCTGTTGCAATTATTTCATTTTTACGTTTCAAAAAACATTTTGTTCCATTATTTGTTATAAGACAATAATATCCGTTTCTTCCAGCACATTTAACAGAAAATAGGTTATGAACGACTTCCGGAACGAACAATACATTATACATGGTACCTACTATTCGTCTTTTATCTACTTGTAGTTCTATATTAATATTACCCTTACCATAAGCATACATAGTTGTCCCGTTGCCATTTCCTACAAGCACTGGTTCTGGGAACTGCTCGAACGTTGAATACCAGTCTCGCCGTTTTGACATGTGATCTGTCGCTCCTGAATCGATTACCCAAATGTCTTCTTGTCCATTATCTCTGCTTGCTATCAGTTCCACCTTCGATGAGTCGTTCCCTCCCTGTCCACCTGGAGCTCGTTGTTCTGAACGATCGTGCTTGTTCTGGAAGCAATTGTTCCTCTTATGGCCTTTCCCACAGCATAATCTAAGCAAATTTCAGAACTGCACGGCCCAGCCTTTACACGAAAACTAAAAAAAAAAAAGGAAATCATTCGCTCGAGAAATCACTTTTGAAAAGAAAACATCTTTCTCTACTCTCATACTCGTATCTTGCATCTTTTAGCGTAAGTTGTGTTCATATAAGGTAATACCTCTAAAACTGTTTTTTCCTTATTAATTGTTGAAGTTATTTTTAGTTTATTCGAACTTGATTAATTGAAAATAATTTCAAAAGTACCTCCCCAACACAAATTCGGAGCTGCACACTTTCCATTCAGAACTGCACACTTGTGCAGAGCTGCACGTCAGATTATGCTCTGGCCTTTCCTCTTGCATATATAGCATCTGAAGCAATCCTTTTTCAGGTGTCCTGGTCTTCCACAATTAAAACAACTTGATTCCAGCTTTTTTCTTTCAAACTCATTCCTGTCCTTCCCATACTGATTATTTCTGGATTTATCAATTTTACATTTAGCGAATAGTGCCGTCGAAGTTTCATGAATCTCTTCTTGATCTTGTAACCTCAATTCCTCAGTCATTAATCGCACAGTCA
>NC_046657.1:84160976-84168117 GCF_010883055.1 Belonocnema kinseyi
ATTGATGTACGACCACGCTTAAATTCATTTACCCAGTTATAAACCGTTGCTAAGGCAGGGGCAGATGTGCCATGAACTGAGTCCAATTCATTTTTTATCTTTCTCAAGGAGCGCCAAAGTTTAAATTTTCAAACTCCTCGATGAACACTGCTTCAACCCTCGTTGACCATTGTGGGGGTGTTACGGATTTTAATAATTGCACAAATATTACCAATTAATACAGGAATTTATTGCTATTCTATGACAAGCGTCGGAGCAGTAATGGTCGTGAGGTGGCCGAAAGAGGACTGACCTCGGACCTAAACGCAGGTACCTATGTACCTTCTGTACCTTAGAGAGAGATAGCCTATTGCTTTTATTGTCTGTCTTTTCCTAATTCTTCTCGCATTTCCCAGTCTCGAAAATTCTCTCGTGTCGTCCTGTGGAACCTTACTTGACTAGTTATGCTGGCTTAACTATTGCACTATTTAAATACTAAAATTACAAGGTTGCTAGTTAAAAATTCAGAAATAGAAATACTCAGCTGGAATCTCGGGGTCATCCGAGGTAAGTTTATTCCGTTTGTTCGAAATCTGCTTCCGTTCTTGCAACTGGGATTCGTCTTCCGAGATGATGTATGCTGGTTTTAATCTGTCAATTGAGACGTTAGTATCTTTGCCTTTAATGTTGACATTGAAAAATTTTTCAGAGCGATTGTTGACCAAATAAGGACCGTCGTAAGGCATTTGTAGCGATCCTTTTGGCTGATCATGACGAACGAAGACTTGCTCAGATGTCGAGAGGTCTTTAAAAACAAATATTTTTTTCTGACTGTGACGAGTGCCACCGACTGGTCGGAGACTCTGAAAACGACGTCTCATAGCGTTGACGATCTCTGATGTATCTTTCGTGTTGACTTCTTCTGAACGGGAAGTTAGGAATTCTCCAGGTAGGCGAATGCTCTCACCGTAAACGAGTTCAGCTGATGTTGACTTCAAATCCTCTCGCCAGGCTGATCTGATGCCTAAAAGTATGATAGGTAGTACTTCAATCCAATCCTCAGTTTCATGACACTTGATGGATTCTTTCAGCTTTCGGTGTGACCTTTCCACCATGCCGTTGGAAAAGGGATGATATGCTGTCGTCCTTAGATGCTGAGTCCCGAGTAAGTTGTTCAATTCTCGAACAAATTGGGACTCGAATTGACGACCTTGATCGGTAGTAATTCGCAACGGAGTTCCGAATCTTGCAATCCATCCTGACAGAAATTCTCTCCCGACGGTTGCTGCCTCAATGTCTGGGATTGGAAAAGCTTCAGGCCATCGCGAATATCGGTCAACGCAGGTCAAAACATAGCGGGCACTGTTCGAAATGGGCAAAGGACCAACCAAATCTATGTGCACGTGCTCAAATAGTGAATTTGGCGGGAGAAATGAGCCGGTAGGTGATGATACATGTCGAGAGATTTTCGCACGTTGGCAGGGAACACATGCTCGCGCCCAGCGCTAGCAATCAGCTTTGATAGATGGCCAAACATAGCGTTGAGTGAGAAGCTTCGTCGTCGCTTTGATTCCTGGATGCGACAATCGATGCAGCGAGTTGAAAACTACACGACGCCATGGTTTCATCACGAAGGGTCGAGCTACAGAGGTAGAAACATCGCAGTACAGAGTCGTATGCGTCCCTGGAAGTTGAACCTTTTTCAGTTGTAACACAGTTCCTGATTGAAGGAAAGACTGTACCTCTTCATCATTGACTTGAGATCTTGCTAATACTGCAAAATCAACTCCGGTCGCGAGTTCTTCCACCCGAGGGAGACCGTCGGCTATAATGTTTTCCGGACCTGGAATGTGCCTGATGTCCGTTGTGTACTGCCCTATAAAATCCTGGTACCTAAACTGACGAGGTGAGCATTTGTCGCTCTTCTGTTGGAACGCAAAAGTTATCGGCTTGTGATACGTATATACTGCGAAAGATCTGCCTTCCACATTATGTCGAAAATTTTTTATGGCTTTATAAATAGCGAGTAACTCTCGGTCATAGGCACCGTATTTCTGTTCAGCGGTGCTCAACTTCTTCGAGTAATAGGCTAGAGGTTGCCATTCCTTGTTTACAAACTGCTGGAGGGCGGCTCCGATCGCGAAATTCGATGCGTCGGAAAAAATTGCAAGAGGTGCTTTAGGTGCTGGATAAGCTAGGAGCGCAGCTTCTGCTAGACTCTTTTTGCATTCCTCAAAAGCCTGAAGAGCCGTTTCGTTCCGGATAATGCTGCTTCTTCCTTTAATGTTACCTTTTAAAAGCTCGTGCAGGGGAGCTTGTTGTATCGCTGCTCTAGGTATGCAACGTCTGCTGAAGTTCACGGTGCCTTGGAAACGTCGGAGTTCTTTTGCTGTGTTCGGCTGTGGGTACTTCAGGATTGCTTCTACCTTTTCCAGAAGAGGTTTGATTCCATGTTCCGAAACCTCGAACCCCAGGAATTTTACCGTAGAAACTCCCCAAATGCATTTCGCAGGATTGATCACAAGAAAACCTCTCGCACGCGCTGCCTGTGTTCCTCCTCATCAGATGACGCAATTAGAACATCGTCTATGTACGAGAAGACGTAATCTAGGCCACGAAGAACTTCGTCGAGAAAACGTTGACAAGTTTGTGCCGCATTACATAAGCCAAAACTCATTTGCGTAAAATCGAAAAGACCAAACGGTGTCGTGATAGCCGTTTTTGGTGCATCCTCCTCAGCGACGGGAATCTGATGATACGCGCGAACCAGATCTACTTTTGAGAAAATCTTTTTACCTTGTAGCGATTGTGCAAAATCCTCCATGTGTCTTACAGGATATCGGTCGGGAATCGTTCTCGCATTCAGCCGCCGATAATTTCCGCAGGATCTCCACTGGCCATTCTTTTTGGGAACGAGGTGAAGCGGCGATGACCAGTTGCTTTTGGAAGGACGTAAAATATTCAAATCTAGCGAGTTCTGGATTTCCTTTTTCGCTAACTGGAGTTTCTCTGGCGCAAGACGACGAGGTCGTTCGAAAACTGGCGGACCGGGCGTTGTATGAACGTGATGACGAGTCGAGTGTTTATTTTCACTTGTGATACCGGAAGGTCGCGAAATTTGTGGGTAGAGCTGCAAAAGTTCGTGCCACGGCGAAGAGCCTGCTATGATATGGACTCCTATCCAATTTTCTTCGCACGCGGCCACGTGACCTGTGACTGAAACCGTCGTTAGACTCTCAACGAGACGCTGATTACGAATATCCACAAGCAAAGCAAAATGGTCTAGAAAATCGACCCCGATAATGGGTTTCGTTACGTCAGCGATCACAAAACGCCATGAAAACTTTCGTCTGAGTCCAAGGTCAAGAGTAATCAACTCGATGCTGTAAGTCGCGATAATAGAATTATTTGCCGCGTATAATTCGTAATTTGATTTCTCTCGCCTACCGCGTACCATTGTACGAGGTAGAACGCAGAGGTCCGCTCCTGTGTCGATTAGGTACTGCGTCTTCGTGTTCCTGTCGGTGACAAAGAGGCGACGCGACACGGTGAATTTCCGGGTACGGGTATCCCGGGAAGAGTGGTGGAGACATCGTGATGCTTGGAGTCGGCACCGTCTGCACAGGTGTTGTAGTTCTCGAGAGCGTGGAACTTTCTGTCATTTTGCGTGAAAAAGTCACTGTAACTGCACTATAAAAACCACTGATGACACTGTTCACACTGTCCACTTAGTTCATTGTTCACTATATGAGTTTCACTAGGGATTTGCGGCCAAGAAAAAGTCCGAGAAAAGTCTGAGCCACGCGGCGCGTCAGTTTTCCGGAATGTTCGAAGAAAGCGCGTCTTTATTCGCGTACGCCCTTTTCACACTCGCACTATTTACCCGCATTCACTATTTACTTAAAAACTCGAGCGGAATTGTTCTGCGTGTTAATATCACGTCGGGGTCACCAATTTGTGGGGGTGGTACAGATTTTAATAATTGCACAAATATTACCAATTAATACAGGATTTTATTGCTATTCTATGACAAGCGTCGGAGGAGTAAGGGTCGTGAGGTGGCCGAAAGAGGACTGACCTCGGACCAAACGCAGGTACCTATGTACCTTCTGTACCTTAGAGAGAGATAGCCTATTGCTTTCATTGTCTGTCTGCCTAATTCTTCTCGCATTTTCCAGTCTCGAAAATTCTCTCGTGTCGTCCTGTGGAACCTTACTTGACTAGTTATGCTGGCTTAACTATTGCACTATTTAAATACTAAAAATACAAGATTGCTAGTTAAAAATTCAGAAATAGAAATACAGTATAAAGATAAATAATTATTGAAATTAATTAATTATTCTATACAAAACTATACAAAACACTCGTTCCGCTACTTAAAGAGGTCAGAACCTCAACCTCTTGTGACGAACCAATCGCCGACTCCAAACATCCGAATTTAATGTGGAAATTAAAATTAAAATAAAATAATTTATTTTGAATTCTATGAATAAATTAAACAGTTTTTATTTTATTTACGTGAACATTATATATTAAAAAAAACAATTAAAAGTTTATTCTTACAGTACAGATCCTTCTCGATTTTTTAATAAAGTTCAATTTGAAACACAGCAAAAGAAATTACCGACCGGCCGCGACCGAAGTAAGGATCTATCTGAATTTTTGACTAACTCTCAGAGAATCGATGAGTCCGACCCAGCAACTGACGGTCCCCTTCTCTTAGTCATTTTTTACATTTCTATCCACCCTTCGAGAAAAACGACCAATGAGCTTTATAAATCTCCTTCTTCTCAAAAAAAACCCACCCATACGACAGTTATGATTTCTTCCGCGTGATCACGAAACTTTAATCACTCAACGACACGTGTTTATACTCATGGTGGTCGCATAGGCGGTTACTTCACTCAAACCGATAAGAAATCTCAGTCCTGGGCACGAACAAGAAATTGGATCTTATAAACTCTAAGAAGTTCGTTTTAGCCGACAAACAAATATCAGAATGAGTTATTTGACATCTTAAAATCCGCGACCCAATATTATTTGCATAATGGACCTTTCTAATCTTTAGTTAACGGTTCTCGAAATTGAAGTACTAAACAGTTATGATTTCTAAAGCTCATGGATTATTTCTCTCTCACTGGTCACTTTCTGTCCAGGTTTCAAAAAAAGCTATTTGATTATATATCTTATATACAAATTTTATACATGAACAAAATTCCCAAGCACTATAATCAGTCCTTCTTGGAATTATAAAATTATGTTTTTCTTTCGCCACATAGAAGTATTATTTTACGTAGAAATAAAACATATCATTATTCTATCTTGTTTTTGAGTTAAAACAAGTCGACCCGTCACATGCGATTGCCAATTCCTATTTAATTTATGATTTCCTAAACTCTAATTTCTGAGTAATTACAAAAGATCTCTCGTTTGCCGCTGAAATAAAACCGTTTCCTGTCGGCAAAACAGTTATCCGTTACGCTCCAAGTCATCGATAAAGAAGAGCTGACAATAATTTAAAAAATAATAAATGTAATAAAGTTGAACAAAACTATAAGTTGCTTTTAATTTATTAAAGTGAAATTGGATAAATGTAAAGGTAATTATATAAGTTCAAAAATAGTTACAAAACTGAAAAGTGACCGGTTGATAAAAATTTTTCTATTTTCTGTATGGGGTTATAGATTTTTTGCTTATTTTAAATTTACGAATTGTATTGACTTTCATTAGTACGAAAAACGTAAAGCTGTTGTTCAAAAATTTAACAGTGGTATATTAATTTGAGGCTATGTGCCTGACAATATTTTGCTAAAAACTTTATCATAGTTATTAGGTACGATGAGGCGTTGTTCGTTAATGTCGAAGGCTTTAAATTAGGATTCTTCAAAACTTGGATTACACGAATATGCATATACCTTATAATAATATGTATTAGGTTTTAAATTTGGAAAAATTCAAAAAGTGTTAAAAAAAACTTTTTTTTATCTAAAACAGAAATAAACTGGAATTTAATTTTTGTTAATGATATACAGTTAAAATTATATGTATTTATGTATTCGATAAGTTGTAACATGATAAAATAGAGTCAATTACAAATAGTAGAAAATTTAAGAATGAAAGCATACTTAAAAAAAGGAACATTATTAAAAGTAGTAAATGAACTATTGTAGTAATTACTATCAGTTTGATAAATAATACCTTGTAATTGATAAAACGATGTTAAATTTATGCTTTGCAGAAATAAAAAAAGAGAAAAAAAGCATTTGGCGGGCCTATTATATCATTTAAAAAAATTAAATTCCAGTTTATTTCTGCTTTAGATTTTTAAAAAATTTTTTACACTTTTTGAATGTTTCCAAATTTAAAAAGTACTATTATATGTGAAGTTTCATTATTTTTTTAAACGCAGTTAAATGTACTTAATTTATAATAAAAAATTTATACAAAAAATTTGTTAAAAATTCCCTTAACTTTTTTTTTCTATAATTATAACAATATAGTTTCAAATGAAGCAGTTAAAGTACTGCTCCAGAAAATATGAATGACATTCTTTTAACAATGTCTAATGACCTAATACATATTATTATAAGATATATGCATATTCGTGTAATTCAAGTTTTGAAGAATCCTAATTCAAAACCTTCGACATTAGCGACCGACGCCTCATCGAACCTAATAACTGTGATAAAATTTTTAACAAAATATTGTCACGCACATAGCCTCAAATTAATATACCACTATTAAATTTTTGAACAAAAGCTTCACGTTTTTCGTGCACAGATCCTAATGAAAGTCAATACAATTCGTAAATTTAAAATAAACAAAAAATCTGAACCCCATACAGAAAATCATTCACGGCGAATCTGTTGTGGAAAATTAACTCTAAAAACTCTACATCTATAATAGAAGGTTCGAGACTGCGTCTGTACTAGGTAAGGAAGATCAGGCTAGAAGATTCTCGAAATGTGGAGATTAGATGCACCGAGGAAGTAGGCCTGGAATATTCGAAGGAGTAATAAACGCAGGTATATAAGGGCAGACGCCCTCCGCTTTAGTTAGGTACTTCGTTCGTTCGTTAGTTAGTTCGTCTGAAACCTCGGTCAATTGTAAACCTCGTTGAATTGTATACTTGTTACTAAATAAATTCTTGTGCCTGTACTTT
>NC_046657.1:84168217-84169225 GCF_010883055.1 Belonocnema kinseyi
AAATTATTGAAAGGCTTGTACGGATTAAAACAAGCTCCTAGATGTTGGACTGAACATTTTTCTAATTTTATCGAGAATGTAGGATTCCGTCAGAGTACAGGACACCCATGTCTTTACGTTTATATAAAAGGTACTGAACGAATTTTACTAACGATTTATGTTGATGATGGACTTGTAGCAGCTACAAATGAATGTTTAATTGATGAATTGCTGGAGAATTTAAGTCATCAGTTCACGATCACGAGTACTAAAAATATTAAAAACTTTCTCGGAATAGAGATTTGCAAATTTAAGAATAGTTCCATTTTCATTCATCAGAGCAATTACATTAGGAGATTGCTGGATAAATTCAATATGAGCGAAGCAAATAGTGTATCGACTCCAATTGAATGTAATTATGATAATTATGTATTTGAAAGAAAAGACTGTAAAGCACCATATCGTGAAGCGGTAGGAAATCTAATGTTCTTACAAATCATTTGTCGACCTGATATCAGCTTTTCTATCAATGTTTTGTCAAGAAATTTAGAAAAACCAAGCGAAGAACATTAGATCTTAGTTAAGCGAATCTTGCGATATTTAAAAGGCACTGTAGATATGGGGCTTTTGTATTGTAAAAATAGAAACTTTGAAGCTTATTGTGATTCGGATTATGCAGGTGATAATGATACGAGAAAATCAACGTCTGGATTGGTGTGTAAGTATGCGAATGCAGCGATCACATGGCAGAGCAAAAGACAGCAATGTGTAGCTGTATCTACAACCGAAGCAGAGTATGTGAGTGGTTGTTTAGCTACAAAAGAGATCATTTGGTTAAAGAAATTGTTTAATGGCAACAAAATTGATATTGATAAGTATACTCTATTCATAGATAATATGAGTGCGATTAAGCTTATAAAGAATCCGGAATTTCATCAAAGAAGTAAACATATTGATGTGAAATATCATTTTGTGCGAGACAATTATCAAAAAGGTGAGATAGATGTGATGTATGTTAAGAGTGAATTA
>NC_046657.1:84169325-84172088 GCF_010883055.1 Belonocnema kinseyi
TAGAAGGTTCGAGACTGCGTCTGTACTAGGTAAGGAAGATCAGGCTAGAAGATTCTCGAAATGTGGAGATTAGATGCACCGAGGAAGTAGGCCTGGAATATTTGAAGGAGTAATAAACGCAGGTATATAAGGACAGATGCCCTCCGCCTTAGTTAGTTACTTCGTTCGTTCGTTAGTTAGTTCGTCTGAAACCTCGGTCAATTGTAAACCTCGTTGAATTGTATACTTGTTACTAAATAAATTCTTGTGCCTGTACTTTATACAGTGTTTCTTATTTGAAACAATTAATAACCCCCAACAGAATCAAAATGAAAAATTACGAAAAAATACACTTTTTATTAACCGGTCACTTTTCACTTAATGTAAATATTTTTGAACTTATTTAATTACCTTTATATTTATCCAATTTCACGTTACTAAATTAAAAACAACTAATAGTTTTATTCAACTTTATTACATTTATTATTTTTTTTATTATTTTCAGTTTTTCTTTATCGATGATTCGGAGCCTGCATGCCACGCCGCCAACCGTATATTTTTAGTACAACTTAGTCGCCGCATCCTGCTTTCTAACTACACACACGACCCTCTTTCGAGCAAGCGCATCCGCTGTGCACAAACTATAGAGTTTTAGTTGAAATGACATTTAGGTGAATCGCGATTTAGTTAGATTGTATGGCAACCGCAGTGAGAACAGCAGAGCTGCGAGACGTGAATGAAATTCAACCCCACCATACCTACCGTTTGGGAGCCGCAAAACGGAAGGAGCATGATTACCACTGTGAGTTCGTGTGTAAGCCGAAAATGCACGGTTCGACTTCGGTTCTCGGCTGTACGATGGTTGCCGATCTGAAAGCTTCGGAAAACTTCGGTGGTCTTCTATTTATATCTCGATCCCCATTTGAAAGAAATGGAAGAAATTGGCGAATTTAATGTTTCGCATGATTCTTTATTTCATGCAGGAGTCGATTTTGAAGTTATGTTTTTCAGGTGTATATAGTATAAATATTATTACTATTATATATATTATTAATTTTATTATTATAATTATAAAATATAACATTAATTTTAATTAATAGTTGACTAACTCTTAATAGAAATAGTTAAACTTTCAACAAAAAGTTTTCTGCAAAAAAAAATTTGAATAATATACAAACATTTTTTTTTAAATTTGTTAAATTTGTTTTAAACAAAATATTGAAATTTTTAAACAAAAACTTAAATTTTTATCTAAAAGGCTGAATTGTATATAAAAAAAGGCATTTTTAATAAAATACATTAATTTTGCACAAAAGAAATTTGTTTTCCACCAGGTCTAACTTTCTATACAAAAATTAATGTTTAATCATAGTTAAATTTTCGACAAAAAAGATTAATTTTCTTGTAGTTAAAAGAAATTAATTTTTAAACAAACAAAAAATTCTACAAAATAGTTAAATATTCAGAAAAGACATTTTTTTTACTAAATTATTATTATTATTATTATTACACCATTAAGCCATTTCCCTTTCGAGGTAGGCGTAACTCACTCGGTAGGGGAAAGGAGTAGTGTGTGGACGGGATAGATTTTTCAGATTGATCCAGAATTCTCGTGCTATTTAAGTAAATAACACGTTCATTCCGCAACACTGCTCCAACCCAGGTTGCTGATCAATCTCTCTAGCAATCACCCCAAACGAAGAACTCTACTGACACTCTTTTTATCAACTATTTGCCGCCATACTTTCCCGTCCTGGCATACTTCTCTATCTTCTTTTATGTCCATGCATTTTTTCATGCAGGCTCTCGTGTTTCTGTGACTTCTTATGTCTCTTCTAACTACGGTCTTATTCACACATTCTAACCATTCTTTCCGCGGTCTACCTCTGGGCACGCTGCCACTTACTTTACCTTGATACACTTGTTTCGTTAGTCGTTCATTTGGCATTCTCTCAACATGTCCGAACCATCTTATCGATTTCTTTCCCATGTATCTACTAGCGTCTCTTCTGCACCACATTCTTTTAGAATTACCTCGTTACTTACTTTGTCCATCAGGGTTTTCCCGCATATTATACGCATGAATCTCATGTCAATTGCGTTAATTCTACTTTTATCTTTTTCTTGATAAGTCCAAGTCTCGCTACCGTATAGTACAGTCGGTATAAATATAGAATTATGTATTGCCATTTTAGCTTTATTTAATATATTTTTACTTCTGATAAGGGGACCTGCTCTACCAATAACCTTCTTACCTTCATTTATTCGTCTATCTAATTCCTCATCTATCTTCCCGTCCCTAGTAAATAAGCTACCAAGGTATACGCACTTATCAACTTGTTCAATTCTCTCATCATTTAATCAAATATTGCATAGTGTTTTCTCACTCTTTCCTTCAAACACCATAGTTTTTGTTTAATTTGCGTTAATTTTGAGGCCCATGCTCTTCATGCTTGCATTTAGTTTATTCAACATTCTTTGTAAGTCTTCGATTGACTCTGTCAGAACAACCTTATCTGTGAACGCTACCCACGCACCCTTACTGTTTGGAGATCCACACCCTCTTCGTCGAAGAGAGACATTCTTAAACACTTGTCCATAAATAATATAAATAACCATGAAGACATAACACATCCTTGTCTGACTCCTTGAATAATATCGAAACAGTCAATCAGTTTCCCATTCACTCTTACACTCGCTTTGCTACCTGTATATATTGTTTTTATAGCTTGTAGGATGCATCCATTGACTCCATACTCTTTCAGGACTTCCCAAAGTTTACTT
>NC_046657.1:84172188-84188067 GCF_010883055.1 Belonocnema kinseyi
TTAATAAGCTAATCCCTCTGTAATTATTGCACTCGCTTTTATCTCCCTTTCTCTTGTATATTGGTACGATAATTGCTTTTTTCCAATCGTCTGTGACGTCTCAGCCTTACTGTTTTTCAAGTTCTTAATTATATCCCTAACCTCAGTGACACAGACTTTCTCAATTGAGTTTCCCAAAATATTTTAAATCCTTTAAAATCCCATACTAAACTATTGAAATCAATTGAAAATTCCTTGGAATCTAGTAAAATATCCTGAGATGTAGCAAATCCTTTAAAATCTCATATTAAATTACTGTAATCAATTGAAAATTCTGCGGAACCTTTTAAAAGACTCAAATATTTCGAAACCTTCCAAATCTTTTGAAAAATCTTGATATCTTTTAAAGCTTTTTAACGTAATTTGGAGTTTTATTAAACAACCCTGCTATAATTATTAAAACTCCTTTAATTTATAAAAATGGATTAAAAATTCAGTGAAATCTTTTTAAACATCCTCAAATATTCAAAATCGTTAAAAATCTGTTGAAATCTCTTGAATTTTTTAAAGCTCTTCAAAATTCCTTAAAATTTTAAAAATACCCTGAAATATTTCAAATCCTTTAAAATCTCATATTAAATTACTGTGATCAATTAAGAAATCTTTGAAAATTTTTAAAATGCTCTCAAATATTACAATACCTTCAAAATATTTTGAGATACCTTGACCTTTTTTCAAAGATTTTTAAACTACTTTGTTTAAAATTCTTTGAAATTCCTTAAAATTAGAAAAATAGGATGAAAATTCCTTGACATCTTTTAAAACATCCTCAAATATTAAAAATCCTTAAAAATCTGTTGAAATTTTTTTAAGCTCTTGAAAATTCCTTGAAATTTTGAAAATTCTCTGAAATATTTCAAATCCTTCAAAATATCATATTAAATTACTGCAATCAATAAAAATTCCTTGGAAACTTTAAAAATTTTCAAATCCTTCAAAATATTTTGAAATCCCTAGAATTTTTTTTAGGATTTCTAAATTACTTTGGAATTTTAAAAAATAAGCCTTCTAAAAGTTTGTTATTTCTTTGAAATTTCTATAAATTATAAAAATAAATTGAAAATTCCTTGACATCTTTTAAACCACCTCAAATATTTAAAATACTTAAAAATCTTTTGAAATCTCTTGAAATTTTATAAAGCTTCAGATTGAACTTTAAAAAGGTGAAAAGTTTCAAAACATTAAATATTGAAATGTTTGTAGATTAGAGTTTTGAAAATGGAATCAATAAAAATTCAAAGCGTTTAAAATTTAAATGTATTTTTTTTAATTGGACAATCTCTAAATTAGATTATTTCAGACTAAAATTTAGAAAACCGAAAAATTTTAAAACATTAAAAATTTGACTGTTTGTAGATTAGTTAAACTATTCAATTAAAGTTTCAATAGAAATTACTCGAGTTAAAGGTTGACTATTTCTGAAACGATTTTTGTATTATTTATAAAATTATTATAATACCCTCAAAAATACCCTAAAATATATATATATATATTTTAGGGTATTTTTAAATTTTCAAGGAATTTCCAGGAGATTTCAAAAGATTTTAAAGGATTTCACATATTTGCGGATGTTTAAAAAGATTTGAATGAATTTTCAATTCATTTTTATAATTTAAAGGAATTTCAAAGAATTTTAACAATTATAGCAGGGTGGTTTAAAAAAAGTTCTAGATATTTCAAAAGATTTTGAAGCATTTGAAAAATTTGAGAATATTTAAAAATTTTCCAAGGAATTTTCAATTAATTACGGTGATTTAATATAAAATTTTGAAAGATTTAATAAATTTTTTATTAGTTCATTATTTTTAAATAGTTACATTTTTGAACAAAAATTTAAATTTTCATCCAAAACGTTGAACTGTATACCAAAAAAAGGCATTTTTAATCTAATACATGAACATTGTACAAAAGAAATTTATTTTCCACCAAGTCTAATTTTCTATAAAAAAATTAATGTTTAATCATAGTTAAATTTTCGACAAAAAAGATTAATTTTCTTGTAGATAAAAGAAATTCATTTTCAAACGAAAACAAATTTCTACAAAAAAGTTAAATTTTCAGAAAACAAATTTTTTCAACTAGTTTGATAAATCATCAACTAAAAACAAACTAAATTTTCAAAAAAGCAGTTCCACTTTCAACCAGAAAATTTGAAAAAAAATAGTTAAAATTATTTGAAATTGCTTTGAATTATTGAAATCATTTGAAAATTCCTTGGAATGTATTAAAACATTCTAAAATAATGAAAATCCTTTAAAATCTTTTGAAAACCCTCGACATCTTTTAAACATTTCTAAAGTACTTTAAAGTTTTTTAAACAACCCTGATATAATTGGTCAAATTCTTTGAAATTCCTTTAAATTATAAAAATTAATTGAATATTCATTAAAGTCTTTTTAAGCATCCTCAAATATTTGAAAACCTTTAAAATCTTTTGAAATCTCCCGAAAATTCCTTGAAAATTTAAAAATAACCTAAGAAATGTTTTCTATATTTCAATCCGAAATAATTTCATTTAGAGATTGTCCAATTGAAAAACATACATTTAAATTTTGAACGCATTCAATTTATTTATGATTATTAATTTTTTATAAATAAACTTCCAAGTTTACAATTCTAAATTTGAAGACTTGAACTCTATCGATTTGGAAATGATTCAATTAAAAATGTTAAAAAAATTGTTGTTTTAACCACTGTCGTTAGTATCAAAATATCGATTATAAATTTAACGAAAACAAAAATTATCGGGAAAAATGTTTTTTCACCACAACTGCATATACTTCAATAAAAAACCACATTTGTTATTAACAAAATTTCGATAATAAATTTTTCAAACAAAATTTTTCTAGAAATTCTTTTTTTTAAATTCAACCGTATAGGCTTAAAAATACAACCACATTTGTTATCAACAAAATATCGATAGGAAATTTTTCAAAGAAAAATTTTCGAGAAAATTTTTTTGTTTTTCTACAAGGGTTTAGGTTTCAATAAAATATTAAATGTGCGTGGGAGTGGGTGCGCGCGTGTGTGTGTGTGTGTGTGTGTGTGTGTGTGTGTCGAAGTCATCGTGGCCAAAATGAGATCTAAATTCCTTTCGAAATTATCGCCAGCTATAAAATTCATTCTCGTGGTTTTTCAACCATTTCGATGGAATTCCTTCTAATAGAACCGGCATTGCGTTGATAAAGGAAATATGCCACATGAAAAAAACGTTCAAAGAATTGAAAGAATTCCAAAAATCTCATGCAAGTCTCTAGGCGTCCATGAAAAACAACTACATTCCTAATTTTAAAAAAAGCAATCGTACATGTTTTGAAAAAAATTTTACAATTTTTTCCAAAATTCTCCTTCAAGCCTTTGTTATGCATGCAAAATTCGTTGTGAAAATTTTTGAAATTTTGTTTTCAAAAATCTCCTTCAAGCATCTAGGCTTCCATAAAAACAATTAAGTTCCTAATCATAAAAATAGCGATAGTAAATTTTCGGAACAAATTAAATAAAAGTTTTCCAAAAATCTCCTGCAAGCCTCTAGGTTTCCATGAAAATCAACTGCATTTGTTACCATAAATATGTCGATAGTAAGTTTTTTTAAAAAATTATTTTTCTATGTTGAAAATTAATTTTTTTAACTATACCATTTCTTGTTGCTAATTTAACTGTGTTCTTGAACATTTGTCTTTTTTTGTGCTTTTAAATTAATTTTTGTTGATGAAAATTCCTCTTTTTGATCCGAAATTATTGGTTTAAAAATCCATTGTTTTGTATGAATGGAAAATTCAACTAATCATGTGCTTGTAAATTCATGTATTTGGTTGAAAGTTCTTCTTTTTTGTAGAATATTATTCTTTTTACTCCTAAATTCATTTTTATAATTCACAAGTGTAAGATTTTTTAGAATAATTTCCACAAATTTTTTTTCTATAGGATATAATTTCATAATTTAAACGATCAATTCAGAGTTAATTAAAATCTGAATTACATTTTTCACAGCTGACAGTTTGTACACTTTGAATTTTGCCGCGCCCCGAACGTTAGCGTCATCTACCTTTTCTGTGAGAACTAATTAGATAAACAAGTTAACAAGAAGAAACTGGAACTTTCGGGAATTTTGTGATCTTTTTAGAAATTGTATTCAGTCTTCTAATTTTTGACTCAAAAAAAAATAAGATAGTGGTATTTTGGAGTCTTCTGTCTGTTTTGAAACTTAAGACGCATCAATATCCCGAGGTTACGAAACGTTAAAAAACGTTTGTTATGTTTTACAATGTCAGCGGTTTTTCTGTTCGTTTGAATTATCTAGAATCAATTTCATTATTTTTCATATCCTGACTTAATTTCGGTTAAAAGTTTAGTTATTTTTTCGGAAACTTTTCGATTTTCGAAATGGTTTTACAATTTATGAAGTTTATAGAGGTGGCATAACCTCACTTTTTCTTAAATTTTGTGTTTTTTTTTCTTGTGTTTGAAAAAGTTTAAGAAGTTTTTGTAATTCTCAATATTTGAAAATGAATCACGATAAAAAATCCGGAAAAAGAAGCAGATCGAGGGAAAAAGAGAGGGATAGGGAAAGAGACAGGGATAGAACGAGAGACAGAGAACGAAGGGAACGAAAAAGATCGAAAAGTCGCTCAAAAGAGAGAAAAAAGGTAATAATTTATTGTTTTGATTAAATTTGCATTTATTATTTTTGAAATTAATTTCAAATTTACCGTTTAATCAGTATTTTTAAACATTTCGGAAATTACAGTTTCCGTTTAATTAATTTTAAAATGCAGTTTTAAAGAATTATAAATTAAAAGCCTTTGAAATCAACTATTTTGGATTTAAAAAAAAAACCTTTTTAGTTGATTAAATCTGAATACAAATTATAATGATTTTTAATATTGATCTATACATTGAGGATTAACAAGTGAATAATAATTGAAGTTACTAGACGATTCGGAATCAGTTAAAAATTTAAGAATTTTCAGACTTTAATTTAAAAAACTGAACTGTTTAATTTGAAAGTCTTATTAGTTAAACAATTTTAGGCCCACGATTTAAACTTTAAAAACTCTTTCCCATTTTAAAATAACTTCAAAATATTGTATTCATAATTAAAATCCTTTATTAAATTTAAAATATTGGTTTAGTCTAATTTGAACATCTAAAATATGAAATTTTTTAAATTAAGAAAAATAGCAATTGCTTAATACTTAAAAATATTTGATTTTTCGTGTAAAATCAGTAATCATAATTTAAATATCCAAAACTAAACAACAACAAAAACTAAACTTTGTACGTTACAAATGTTATTTTTTTTAATTAAAAATATATTTAAGTATGAAAATCTTTAAAAGAATTAAAAAAATTCTTAATATTCCTAGAAAAATTGAAAATGACTTTTCATTTTGAAAAATTAATTTTAAAAGATTATTTAATAAGATTTAAAAAGGTGTCGAAAATGAGTCTGGAAAATGTTAAGGATATATTTTGAATTTCGCAGGATTAAAAAAATTTCTTGAGGAAGAATTCAAATGATTTAAAAAAATGTTTGGAAGTTCTGACAAAATTTTAAAAATAATTTAAACTTTTAAATAAATGTAAAGCAACGTGTTGATATTTTAAGATTTTGAAACAAAATTTTGAAGCTTTTTAAACTATTTAAATTTAAAATAATGTAACTTTTTATTTAAGAAGTGTTCAGTTTATAAAAAAACGTAATCAGTTAATTTGTAATATATTTAGCTTGAAAATCTTGAAAATTAACGAACGACACATTTGATAAAATGCAAAAAAAAACGTGTATTTTAAAATGCTTGAAAAATAGCTCTTACTCTATTATGATACTTTTCTTCATTTGAGAGAAAAATTAAAAAATTTAGTTTTTCAAAAATAAATTCTCGTGGCCTGAATAAAAAAATTTAACTTTTCTATTTTCAATTAAAAATTCATCTTTTAGGTTTGAAATAAAATTAGTTGGTTGAAAGTTAAACTATTTTGTTAAAAATTAATCGTTTTGGTTAAAGATTCTTAATTTTAATTGAAAATTCATTCCTTTTTTTTGCAAAATGAGTTATTTGATTAAGAACTTGTTTTTTCGTTGGGTAAAAAGATATTTTTTAAACTAAAAATTTAACTATTTTACAAGTTATATATTCCATTATTTTATTTTTAAATTAATCTGTGTGGTTGAATATTCATTTTTTAACTAAAAATATTTGTATTCAATTTTTGGTGAAAAATTATCTTTTTGAGTTGGAAATTATTTTTTTTTGTACAAATAAGGCTTCTTGATTGAAAATGAATCTTTTTCGTCAAGAACTCAATTATTGTAGTTAAAAATTCATCATTTTAATTAAAAATTCATCTTTCTGGTTTTAAATTCAATTTTAAACCAGTAATTTTTTACCTGGAAATTTAACTTATTCCAATTGAATATTCCATAACTTGAATTTAAATTAATCTGTTTCGTTAAATATTACATTTTTAAATTTAAAATTTAACGGTTTAAGTTATGGTTGATAATTTATCTTTTTTTAGTAAAAAATGTAACTATATTAATTGAATATTAATTGAAAATTCGTCATTTTTTGTAGAAGTTAATCTTCTTATATGTAAACATATCTTTTTGGTTGAAAATTCAACTATTTCAGTTAAAGATTCACCATTTTAGTTTTAAAAAATCCTAATTTTAGTTGAAAATCCATGCTCTTCGTTGATGGAACATTAATTTTTTAAATTGGAAATTTAACTATTCCACTTTTGGTTGCAAATTGATCTTTTTTAGTTAAAAATTCAACTGCTTGATTAAAATTGAATCAGTTCTGTTAAAAATTTATCTTTTTGGTTAAAAATAAAATTACTTGGCTGAATCTTAAACTCCTTTATTAAAAGTTCTTCTCTTTGGTTAAAAACTCAACTATTTTTTTGAAAATTATTTTTTTTTACCTAAAAACCTAACTTTTCCAACTTTAGTTGAAAATTAATCATTTTGGTTGCAAATATTTATCATTTCAGATTCTTAGTTAAAAATTCATACCCTTTTCAGTACAATAATTATTCCCTTTTCACTTAAACCTTAAAATAAGTGTAAACCTTTTTATTTTAAAAGCTTGAAGAAAACTTCACATATTATTTCCAGATTTTTCAGTTGAAATAGTAGAGAAAAAAGTGTTTCTTTTAGATATCTACTTAATTTTAAATTAAAAGAATCTCTATAGTCTCTGAAAATTATTATCAAAATTTTTGGTGTTGAAACTTTCTAACTTTTAAAATCTATAAAATTTCAGAAATTTCATCGCTAATATGCTAAATTATTTCATTTTTAACCTAGTTAAAAACTCTTTTTTTTCGTTTCAAATTAATTTTTTTAACTTAAAATTTAACAGTTATATTTTAAACTAAGAATGGATTATTTTTTGTTAAAAACTTGTTCTTTTTGGCAGAAAAGTCATCTTTATTTGTTAAAATTTTTTTTCGCTTATAAATTTAACCATTTTTAGCCATTTTTTTTCTTGATTAAAAAATCTTCATTAGTTAAAAATTCAACTGATGTTAAAACGTTGTTTTTTTTTAGTTGAATGAAACTATTTTTTTTTTTAATTAAAATATTTTCAGTTCAAATATCAAATACAAAATATGTTGTTCAGAATCTGTTTTGGAATACAAATTTAATTACGTGGTTTAAAGTTGAATTCTTTCATTAAAAGTTAATTTATTTGGTTCAAGATTGACAATTTCAATTGAATATTCATCTCCTTGTTTGCAAAAAGAGATATTTTGTTGAAAATAATTTTTTTTCTTTGGTAGAAAATTAGTTTTATTCAATGACAATTTTACTATTCTTATTGTTAAACTTTTTACATTCTCATCATTTATGATTGAGAAAGTATTAGAATTGTCGGAAATTTGACATCACACTTTTTCAACGGATCTCCACGTTTCAAAACCCCCTGAATCCAAAAATTAGGTTCTCACGATGGCGTCTGTCTGTCCGTCCGTCCGTCCGTAAACACGATAACTCTCGAAAAAATAAACGAATCAAATCCATCTTTGGCACACTTTTTCTAGGTCCTAAAAGAAAGGACGAGTTCGTTAACAAGCCATTTTTGATAAAAATTCAAAAAGTGAGCGCAATCGAAAATTCAAATTTTGATTGCACAAAAAATAATGGAAAATAAAAAATTCCATTTTGTGGACAAACTATGTAGGATACAAAAAAAGATGATTTAACAAAAATTCTTCTCCCAAAAAAGATCTACAATTTCGTTAAAAATCACTTTTTGATAGGACGCGTACTTTTTGTTTTATTCGTGAAAAAAGTAAAATAAAAAAAAATGTGTGGAAAAACGACGAAAGTTTCGATAAAAAAAAAATCCAACAAAACCTGTTTACAAAAGTCTGTCGGAAATCGAGCGCGTAGCGCGAGTGTCACGATGAGAATGTGTACCTCAAAGCCTACAGAGCTTTGAGAAACTTAATCTTTGACTATACTTAATTAAGAAAACAATTCAGAATATGAAGACGCATATAAATACAGCCTTCTAAAAGAGATCTTTTTTGCTATTTTTTTTTTTTTTTTTGCTATTTCCTAAGCGCTATGCAAATTAATCACATTTTGCTAAATTAAAACCTTTTTGAATTAACCCACAAAAAAGTGTGTGGGAACGTCCGTTAGCGTGTTGGCTATCATTTCCCAAAGTTTTAAGACAAAATATTTATTATTCTAGAAAAAAAGGCGAGGAACCTAAAACTGGTAAAGTCGACAATTTTCTAAGTATCATATGCCCTTAAGAGATATTCAAAAGTTTTGAAACGATTCAAACATAATTAAAACTTGTAATTATTTTTTAAGAATTTTGTAAAGTTTCACAAAAATGAAAGACCTTTTTCAGGTTCCTAAGAAAAAATACAATAATTTTTTATTTCGAAAAATTAATTTGAAAAAATTATTTAAAAAGATTTTAGCAGATTTCAAAAATAGTCAAAGAATAATCGGAAAGAATTTAAAGCAATGTTTTTAATTCTGCAGATTAAATAAAAAATGCAGAAAAAATTTAAATAATTTTTAGAAATTTGAAGGTTTAGAAGGTCTGACAAGATTAACAAAAAAATAATTTTTCTTATATTCGTGTGCAAATTTAAAATAATTTTTTATTTTCAAAAAATGAACTTCAAGAGAAAATTAAAAAAAGTTTTTAGACATAACAAACGATTTCCTAAAATTGCTAAAAATAGTTTAGAAGATCTTAAAGCAAAAAGTTTCAATTTGCTAAGATTGCAAAATAAAAACGAACAAAAATCGGGTAAATTCAAAAAATATTTGTTAGAATTTAAAAGAATTTCGAAAGTTTTCAAGAGAATAAACAAATTTTCTTAAATTTGCTGGGAAAATTTAGAAGATTGTGAGGTAATTTTTAAAAATTTGGAATGATATTTGAAAATTATAAGAAAAATTCTTGCCAGTTAAAAATATTTTTAGGAAGTTAAAACGTTTTAAATAGTTTAAAAATTTTTGAAAACTCGGAAACATTTTCGAAAATCTATCAAATATTTCTTGATTCTTTCCCAACTTCTAAAAGTTCTAAACATCTTTTAAAAGGACTAGAATTTTTTATAATATTTCGTTAAATCTTATATTATAAAAAAAATTCTTTAATATTTTCTAGATTCTTTTCTGACAAGCCTGAAATATTTAAAAATTTTCTCAAGAATCTTATGAAAATTATATTTACATAAATTTAAAAACAAGGTGATAATACTTATTTTCTTGTTCTCAATTTTCAGAATTTAGTTTCAACATGGATTTATTATAGCATTTCGAAAAATAATTTTCGATTAATTTCAGTGTTGTCAAAGATAAAAAAAACATTCGTTCATGGTCTTTCTTTAATAGTGACACACGAATTTTAAAATGTTTTAGCTTCGTTAGAAATTCTAATTCATTTAAAAAATATCACATTTGAGAGTTCGTTGTCTTATTGTAATAGAAAACAATATTTTAGGAATTATCATCATCTATGAATATAAGAATTATATTTATTATATATTAGCATTATATTTAAAAATGGCAATATAAAAAAATTAGTTCTTCTTCATTATATTTAAAGGTGTTTGCATATACGGGACTAACACAAAACAACGAAAAAATTAATAACAAAATCATAAATTAGCAATAAAGAAAATTGCCGAATTATAAAATAAATGAACTGTTAAATTCCCATAAATATTTCTATTCCTGAAATTTAAGTTTGACGAAATTTAAAATTTACCGTAAATAATTAATAAATTATTAAATAATAAAAATTACCTTTTTTGCATTATTTATAATTTCATAAATAGCTCATAAATTAATAATCAATGAACTATATTCAGCAATTCTAAATTTCGAGAATTGAAATCTTTGTGAGAATTTAATAATTCGTTTATTTTACAAGGCGGTTTTTAAGTCGGTGAATTTTAGTTTCGGATATTTTTAAATTCGGGATTTTATTTTTTGTTAATTAAAGATCTTGTGGCTATTATTCATTTGTGTATTTGTTATTTACTTTTAAATCATTCTTTACAAGTTCTGAATAACCATGCAATTTTGTTTGTTTGTTTCGGGAAGAAAAGAATGATTTTAAAGGTTTTTTCATATTTATTTTGTAATTTTGATGCGTTTTTCCTATGGTACGGCATGGTTTTGTAGAACAAAGTTACTACTAGCGTCGCCGCACGGCCGTTTTCAACTCTCATGACACATTTTTTGCATTGGAAAGTGAATGGAAGCACCCCCCTTTTGAACTTTTAAAATTGCAGGATCGCAAACGTTCCAGATCGCGAGAAAGATCCCGAGAACGGGAAAGATCTCGAGAGCGTAAAGACGGCAAGGAAAAATCGAAGGATGAAAAAAAGAGGAAACCAAGTCCAATTTTTCCTGTGGATGATGAAGTAAAAAAGGATTCAAAAAATGAAGACGAGAATGAAAAGGAAGAAAAGGTGAAACCTCCAGCGAAAAAAGAACCTCTGAGTTTGGAAGAGTTGCTGGCGAAGAAGAAAGCAGAGGAGGAAGCGAGATCGAAGCCAAAATTTTTGACGAAAGCCGAAAGAGCGGCTTTGGCTTTGCAGAAAAGACAGGAGGAAGTTGAAGCGATGAGAAAAAAACAGGAAGAGGAAAGGAAAATTTTGAATCATGGGGAAGTATCTACTCCTGGAAAAGAGAGAGACTGGGATGATCGCGAGAGGTGAGTATAATTGAATTTTCAATTCTCAAATGTTTAGGTACTTTTTTTTAGTAATTATATTTGATAATCTTCAAAATATTCAATAATTTAATTTTAAAAACCCGGATATTTACTTCTGATCGAATAAAAATTCAAGTTTTCATTATTTTTCAAATTATCTCAGTTTACTTTCATTATTATATCGTAATTTATTATTGAATGCTTATTATTTTTCGTTATAAGAAAAATCTTTTTCAATTTTTGCCTCTGTGAAGTTTTTTTTTTCGCTGATTCAAGTTTGATAATCACATTGATGATATTTCAAATATCTCTGGTTAAAAATGTGACTCATTTGGATCAAAATTCAACTATTTGGTGTATAATGTGAAAATTTATTGTGTGATTATGTGAAATTTATCAGTTTGGTTGAAATTAAATTTTTCTAACTGAAAATTTGAATGTCCATTCCTGATTGAAAATTCATATTTTTTTGTTCAAAATTCTAAATTTGAATAATAAAAATATAATTTATTTTCATTTTTTGCATTTATTTTTTCATTGTTAGAAATTAGTATTTTTTAATTGAAAATTCAACTATTTCTTCGAAAATCTACATATTCTCCAAAAAATCGATTTTCTTGTAGAAAATTATTTATTTTTATTATTTATTTGTTTGATAATTCATCATTCCAATTGAAAATTCATCTCTCATTGAAAATGTAACTATATGTTGAAAATCCATTTTTTAAACAAAAAAATTTAACTTTTCCAGTAGAAAATTGTACTATGTTATTGAAAATCCGTTTCTTTTTTTTATTAGATTTTTAAAAGAAAATTTAAGAATTATATTTATTTTTATTATTTATTTATTTGAGGATTCGTAATTTTAATTGAAAATTCATCTTTGATTCAAAATGTAACTATTATGTTGAAATTTAATTTTTAAACAAAAAAATTTGCTTTTTCAGTAAAAAAATTACTATTTTGCTGAAAATCCGTTTCTTTTTGTTTTATTAAAAACTAGATTTTCAACAGAAAATTTAAGAATTATATTTTTGGTTGAAAATTGATCGTTTGTTGTTCAAAATTCAACAATTTGGATGAAAATTTGTCTTTTTTATTTGAAAATTCAACTATTTCTTCGAAAATCTATATATTCAGCAAAAAATCGATTTTCTTGTAGAAAATGATTTATTTTTATTCTTTATTTGTTTGAGGATTCATTATTTTAATTGAAAATTCATCTCTGATTGAAAATGTAACTATTCTGTTGAAAATCAATTTTTTAAACAAAAAATTTATCTTTTCCAGTAAAAAATTACATTATGTTGTTGAAAATTCGTTTCTTTTTGTTGTTGTTGTTAAACATTCGCGTTTTTTGTTGAAAATTCTTCTCTATAGATGAAAATTCATCTTTTTGGTATGAAATTCAATTATGTCTATATTTGGTTTAAAGTTGATATTTTTTTGTTCAAAATTCAGCAATTTGGATAAAAATTTGTCTTCTTTAATTGAAAATTTAAACACTTCATTGAAAATTCACATAATTGGTTAAAAATATATTTTTGTTATTGTAGAAAGTTGAATTTTTCTTTGCAAGTTAATCTTCTTGTTTAAAAATTCTTGTTCTCAGTTAAAAATTCAAGTATTCCAGTTTAATATTTATCATTTTAGTTGAAAATTCATATTTTACGTTTGAAATAAAATAACTTGGTTGAAAGTTAGACCATTTTACATAAATAGACAATCACAAACTGTTTAACAAAATAATTTATTATCTGAAAATGTATCTATTCTATTTTTTGCTTAAAAATTTATCTTTTTTAGTTAAAAATTCAACTGCATTGTTTAAAATTCATTTTTAAATTGATGATTCGTCTTTTTGTGTAAAAATTAATTTCTTTGGTTGGGAATTTAACTGTTTTGCTGAAAATTTTTTGTTGGAGGATAATTTTAATTTTTTGGTTAAAAATTTAACTATTTGGTTTATAAATTATCTTTTTCGGTTGAAAATTTAAGCCCTTAGTTGAAAATAGAACTACATATTTAAAAAAATAATAATTTTGTTGATTGAAGATTCATAAACATTTTTTTCGGAAATTATTTTTTTATCTGAAAATGTAACTATTCCTGTTATGGCTATAATAGTAATCCTTTTAGATGAAAATTCAACTTGACAATTTAACTGTTTTTTTTGTTTGAAAACAAAATTTCAATTGAAAATTAATGATTTTTACTGAAAAAATTGATTTTTTTTTAAAAATTCAACTGTTTGGCAGATAATTTCTCTTTTTTATTGCAAATTTTTTAACTTGGTTGAAAATTCAATATTATTTTGGCAGAAAATTTTAGTTAAATTAAAAGTTCGAAAAAACATTTTTTTTTTAATTTTAGTTAAAACAAATAGAAAATTTGAATAAAAGGTTCAACTAATTGATTCAAAATTAATTTCTTTGGTTGAAAATTTTACTACTTTGTTGAATTTTTTTTGTAGTTAAAAATTAATTTTTCTTATTGAAAATTTAACCGTCCCATTTTTTTTTTTTTTTTTTTGAAAATTGACCTTTTTTAGCTGAACAGTGAACTATTTGATTGAAAATTCATCTTTCTTGCACAAAATTGATGTTTGGAAATCTATCTTCTTTAGTTGAAAATTCATCTGTTTTCTTGGAATATTGCTGAAAATAAATGGCATATTTGACTGCAAATTTAACTCATTTATTTTAAAAAATTTGTCCAAATTTTGATTTTTAATCTAAAAATGTAATTATTTCAGTTTTGTTAAAAATTATTTTTATCAAGTTAAAAATTCAAATACATTTTTTTAATTGAAAATTCACCTTTTTTTAACAATTATTTCTTTGATTGAAAATTCTCGATGTTTTTCCTTTTTGTTAAAAAAATATTTTTCTGCTGAAAATTTAAACCATTTCTGGTTGAAAAATTATCTTTTTTAGTTGAAAATGAAACTATTTGCTAAATATTCACGTATTTTGTTAAAAAGTAATCTTTTTTGGTAGAAAATTAATGTTCTTGGAGAAAAATTCAACTCTACTTTGCTAAACATTTATTTTGAACTTTACTAGTTGAATATCAAAGATATTCTCCATGCTTTTCTATTCTTTAGATATTAGATACTATGAAATACAATAATTTCATATAAATAGTAACTTTATATTTTAATTTAAAAATGGCATGTTTTCCACTTTTCCGAGAATCTAAAAGTAAGAAAATTAATTTTCAGACCCAAAATGGCCTAGGGGATTTATAAATCTTTTTTTTGTAATAAAAAAAATTAATGGCTTTTTTCACTAAATTCAAGAAATTTCGGGTAGTAGCGTTCGAAATGTTTCAAAATATAATTTTATTTAAAGCAGGAGAAGAGAAAATCAGAGATCGAGGGAAGAGGAAATGAAGGATAAGGACAAAGAAAAGGAAGTGGAAGCGATAAAAGAAAGATATCTCGGTCTGGTGAAAAAGAAGCGAAGAGTTAGAAGACTGAATGATCGAAAATTCGTTTTTGATTGGGACACTTCGGAAGACACGTCCGTTGATTATAATGCGATTTATAGAGAACGGCACCAGGTTCAATTTTACGGGAGAGGAAACCTCGCGGGAATTGATATCAAGGCACAGAAAAGGGACCAGAGCAAATTTTATGGAGAACTTCTTGAAAAAAGAAGAACTGAGGCCGAAAAGGAGCAGGAAAAGTAAGTTTATTATCAATTTAATTTATATTCAAAGTTTTTAGACTTTAAAATAAATTCTAAAATGTAATTTCCTCGTTTTTTAAAAGCTTCTTTTGTCCAAATTTTGATACTGTTGACAAACCTTAACAATATGAAAAACCTGACATTTTTTTCACAAAATACTGAAACAAATATACAAAACAATTGTAGATACAGCAGATCCAAAAATGTTTTTCCTTTCTTCGACCGTTTTAATTTTCAATCATTATTTCAGCTAAATTCAGCAAATATTCGGTCTTACGGTCAATGATAAAGTCAAAATAAAAGCATCCGAAATAACATATTTATTTCTTTTTAAAAAATCCTCAACGTTTCGACCAACACTGCGGGTCTTTATCAACAGTGGATATACTAATCTATAATTTAATAAAACATTGTATGAACGTAAACGTTTTAATAATTAGTGTCGTAAAAAGGATATCGGTTTGAACAAGATAAAAAAATTATTATATTGAAACATACTTGAGTCAAAAAACAAAGTCATATTTTATAAAAAAAACAACAGCGTCATTTGAAAAATTAAAAAACAAAATTTTTAACAGAATAAAATTTCTATTGATTGAAGCCTCAAAGATATTGGAGAGGCTCCAATAATTTATGAAAAATGTCACATAATTGAAACGATGTTTACAGACGGACGATACAAGACTGACTGTTATGAAAAGTCGTAAATTGCAGAGGTGACAAATATTAATAAACCTCTGATGAAAAGGCGCGCCAAAGCTTGAGAATATAAGATTGAATATATTCAGTTGATTTAAATTAGAAGAATTTAAAAAGAGGTGGGAGGGGGTTAATGCATAATTACACTATTAAGCCATTTCCCTTTCGGGGTAGGCGTGACTCACTCGGCAGGGGAAAGGAGTAGTGTGTGGAAGGGATAGAGATTTTTCAGATTGATCCAG
>NC_046657.1:84188167-84204432 GCF_010883055.1 Belonocnema kinseyi
TTCGATCGCGCATCTAACAAGGATATCCCGTAACATTGTCCAGGCGCCCTCTAAATCTTTGTTTTTTATACGGTCCTCCCATGTTGCCCTATCTATGCTTTGATAAATTTGGTTTATATTCAATATTTTAGTTTTTGAATTTATTGAAGTGATGATATATTTATTAATAAAAATTGATTCAATGATACGTCCTTTAAAAGAATTATTTTCTCTGGCCAAGATTTTAATATTAGCAAAATCAAAAGCATGACTATATTTCCACGAATGTTGTGACAAACCTGTGTTCAAATTGCCAATTCCACAATTTATGTTATGTTCGTAAATTCTACTTTTCAATCTCCCAAATACCCATTCATTAGTTTCGTTAGATGTAGTTTCAATGTTTGATAATATACCCCTGGATTTAGCTTTAGATTGTGTAGAAAAAAAATTGAATTTATATAAAAACTTAACAAAAATTTCAAAAAATGAATTTTTAATTGCTCTTAGAACTGTTTTTAATAATATAGTGTTTTCTTTTAATAATAAATTTTATAAACAGTGATCAGGATGTCCAATGGGATATCCATTATCACCCATAATTTCAAATTTAGTTATGGAAGATATTGAAAAAAGAGCATTATCTAGATTATCATTCAAACCAATTTTATATAAACGTTACGTAGATGACATTGTAACAATCGTTCCAACTAACAAAATTATAGAGCTTTTAAATATATTTAATAGTATCGATGAAAACATTCAATTTACTCTTGAAAAAGAAAAAAACAACATCTTAAGTTTCTTAGATTTGGAAATTCAAAGAATACCTAGTGGAAATTTAATCACGAACTGGTTTACGAAACCATATTGGTCAGGTTGTTACTTAAATTATGAATCCCAGCATTTGTTCAGTCAAAAAATAGGGTTGATTAAAGGTTTAGTGTACAGATGCATAAAATTAAGTAATGTAAAATATAGAAAAGTTAATTTAGACCAATGGAAAACTACCTTACAATTAAACAATTATCCCTTGCTGTTAATAGAAAATGTCATCAAAGAACGTATTAATGAAATATACCACACTTCCATTATAGAAAAGAAGAAAAAGAAATGGTTAGAAAATTACAAAAAAACTGATCTAAAAGTTACCTTACCATATGTTCAAGACCTTTCTGAAAGATTACGGAGATCCTTAAAAAATTTAATATTAACGTTTATTTTAAAAATAACAATACTTTAGAAAAATTGTTGAGTAACAAAAAAGATTCTGAAACAATAGAAAATCTGTCTAATGTGGTTTATTTAATAAAATGCAATGGTTGTCAAAAACACTACATAGGTGAAACAGGCAGGAGATTGAAAAGTAGAATTTACGAACATAAAAGAGATTGTAAAATTGGCAATTTGAACAAAGGTTTGTCACAACATTCGTGGAAATTTAGTCATGCTTTTGATTTTGCTAATATTAAAATCTTGGCCAGAGAAAATAATACTTGTAAAAGACGTATCATTGAATCAATTTTTATTAATAAATAGATCAACACTTCAATAAATTTAAAAACTGAAAATTGAATATAAACCAAATTTATCAAAGCATTATGCATTAGCCCCCTCCCACCTCTTTTTAGATTCTTCTAATTTAAATCAACTGAAATTATTCAATCTTATATTCTCAAGCTTTGGCGCGCCTTTTCATAAGAGGTTTATTCAAATTAAAACTTTTCATAACGGTCAGTCTTGTATCGTCCGTCTGTAAACATCGTTTCAATTATGTGACATTTTTCATAAATTATTGGAGCCTCTCCAATATCTTTGAGGCTTCAATCAATAGAAATTTTATTTTGTTAAAAAAATTTTTTTTAACTTTTTAAATGACGCTGTTGTTTTTTATAAAATATGACTTTGTTTTTTGACTCAGGTATGTTTCAATATAATAATTTTTTTATCTTGTTCAAACCGATATCCTTTTTACGACACTAATTATTAAAACGTTTACGTTCATACAATTTTTTATTAAATTATAGATTTGTATATCCACTGTTGATAAAGACCCGCAGTGTTGGTCGAAACGTTGAGAATTTTTTTAAAAGAAATAAATATGTTTTTCACATGTTATTTCGGATGCTTTTATTTTGACTTTATCATTGACCGTAAGACCGAATATTTGCTGAATATAGCTGAAATACCTATTAAAAATAGTGAAAGATTTAACCAAATAATAAAATTTTTAAAGTCGAAAAACGGTTTTTTTCGAAGATACTTGAATTTTCAACAAAAAAGTTAATTTTGACCAAGAAAGATAAGTTTTTAACCAAAAAAGGTGAATTTTCTACCATAAAACATGAAGTTTCTATCCAAAGGGATGAATTTTTAATCAAATGATCGAATTTTCAAACAGAAAGGATTAAAAGTCGATACAAGTTTTGACTTTTTAGGGCAAAGGCGCACATTTTTTAGAAAACAATTTAATATTTAAACTGTAAAAGATTCATTTTAAACAAGAAAGATAATTTTAAATCAAGACAGATAAATTTTTAATAAGATAGTTGAACTCTAAACCAAAAAATTGAACTTTCAACAAACAGGAATAATTTTTGCCCCAAAAAAGATTACTTCTTAACCAAATTAATTAATTTTCTACCTAATAGTTGAATTTTTAACTAAAAAGTTTTATTTTGAACGAAGAAGATTAATTTTCTACCCAAAAAGACAGCTTTAAAAAAAGGAATTTTGCAACAACATTTTTAAAATATCAACCAAAAAGATGAATTTTCAAATAAAAAAATTAATGTTTATGTTAAAAAAGAAAAATTTCCAAATTATCCAATATATAGGATAAAGTTTTAACCAAACATGAAATAGTTCATTTTTCAGGTGAAAACAAAAATTGACAAAAAACTGAATTTCCAAAAAAGTTATTACATTTTTAACTAAAAGATGAATTTTCGACCAAGAAAATTTAAAAATAAAAAAATAAATTGTTCTACAAAAAAGTTGAATTTTCAACAAACAAAGAAGCTTTTCTACCATTAAAGATAAATATTTTCAACAAAAGAGTAAATTTTTTTAAACAAAAAATTTAATTTTTTTGAAAATGGTGGACTTTTAAATAGGAAAAGATGAATTTTTAATAAAAAAAAAGATCATTTTCAATCAAGAATGATCATTTTTTAGAAGATAGTTTAATTGTCAATAAAAAAATTGCACTTTCAACAAACAGGAATCATTTTTTCCCCAAAAGAGATTACTTTGTAACAAAATATAAGAATTCTCAACCAAATAGTTCAATTTTCAGGCAAAAAATTGAATTTTGAACTAAGAAGATTAAGTTTTTGCTTAAAAAGATAATTTCAAAAAAAAGAATTTGCAACAAAATTATTAAATCTTCAACCAAAAATATGAATTTTGAACTAAGAAGATTATTTTTCTACTTATAAAAAAATATCTTTTCAACAAAAAAAAAAGAATTTTCAACAAAATTGTTAAATTTTCAACCTAAAAGGCGAATTTTCAACCAAATGCATGGATTTTAAACCAAATTATTTAATTTTCAAGTCAAAAAAACGATTGATCTACAAAATAATTGAATTTTCAACAAGCAAAGAAGAATTTTTAATAAAATGGTCGAATTTTTCAACAAAAAAGATTAAAACACCCAAAAACACAAATTTTTTATAAGATAGTTTATTATTCATAAAAAAATTTTATTTTTCATCAAGAAAAGATTACTTTTCTATCATGAAAGATAAATATTTTCAACAAAAGAGTGAAGCTTTTAAACTAAAAAGTCGAATGTTTTTTAAAAAATGGACTTTTAAATCGAAAAAGATGATTTTTTTGATAAAAAAAGATCATTTTTAATCAAGAAATGTAAATTTTTAATAAGATGGTTGAATTCTCAACCAAAAAATTAGAATTTCAACAAACAGGAATAGTTTGTAATTTTAATAAAATTGTTGAATTTTATAATAAATAGTTGAATTTTTAATTAAAACGTTAAAGTTTAAACAAAAAACTTTAATGTTGAATAAAAAAGATTAATTTTCCACCCAAAAACACTACTTTAAAAAAAGGAATTTTACAACAAAATTTTTAAATTGTCAAACAAAAAAGATGAATTTTCAAACAAGAAGATTAATGTTCTATTAAAAAAGAATAATTTTCAAATTATCTAATATATAGGATAAAGATTTAACCAAACATGGAGGAGTTAGTTTTTCAGATGAACAAAAATTTAACAACAAAAAAATTAATTTCCAAAAATGTTGTTAAATTTGCAACTAAAAAGATGAATTTTCGTCGAAGAAGATCAATTTTCTACCAAATAAGATTAAAACACACAAAAACACAAATTTTTTAGAAGATAGTTTATTATTCATAAGAAAATTTTATTTTTAATCAAGAAAAGATTACTTTTCCACCATGAAAGATAAATATTTCCAACAAAAGAGTAAAGTTTTTTGAATAAAAAATTTTATCTTTTTGAAAATTGTGGGCTTTCAAATCGGAAAAGATAAATTTTTAATAAAAAAAGATCATTCTCAATCAAGAAAGATAAATTTTTAATAAGATTGTTGAATTCACAACCAAAAAATTGAACTTTCAACAAACAGGAATCATTTTTTCCCCAAAAAAGATTACTTTTTAACAAAATATATGAATTCTCGACCATATAGTTCAATTTTCAGGCAAAAAGTTGAATTTTGATCTAAGAAGATTAATTTTTTACTTAAAAAGATAACATAAAAAAAAAAGAATTTTCAACCAAAAATATGAATTTTGAATAAAGAAGATTATTTAAATCTTATAAAAGGATAACTTTTCAACAAAAAAAGAAGGCATTTTCAACAAAATTGTTAAATTTTCAACCAAGAAGACGAATTTTCAACCAAATTTATGAATTTTAAACCAAATTATTTCATTTTAAAGTCAAAAACGATTTATCCACAAAAATGTTGAATTTTTAATATTGAAAAGATCATTTTCAATCAAAAAAGATACATTTTTGAAAATATAGTTGAATTCTCAACCAATAAATTGAACTTTCAACAAACAGGAATCATTTTTTCCCCAAAAAAGATTACTTTTTAACAAAATATATGAATTCTCGACCATATAGTTCAATTTTCAGGCAAAAAGTTGAATTTTGATCTAAGAAGATTAATTTTTTACTTAAAAAGATAACTTAAAAAAAAAGAATTTTCAAGAAAATTATTAAATTTTCAACAAAAAAAGAAGGCATTTCAACAAAATTGTTAAATTTTCAACCAAGAAGACGAATTTTCAACCAAATTTATGAATTGAGTTTAAAAGTCAAAAACGATCAATCTACAAAAAAGTTTAATTTTCAACATACAAAGATACATTTTTAATCAAATGTTCAATTTTCAAACAAAAAAAGATAAAAATTCCATCAAATTTTTGAATTTTCAAGACACAAATAAAAAATGTTTTAGAACACAGTTTAATATTCATGAAAAAATTTTATTTTTAATCAAAAAAGATTATTTTCTACAATGAAAGATACATTTTCAACTAAAGAGTAAAGATTTTAAACTAAAAAGTCGAATGTTTTAGAAAAAATGGACTTTTAAATCGAAAAAGATGATTTTTTAATTTAAAAAATCATTTTTATTAAGAAAGATAAATTTTGAATAAGACAATTCAATTACCAAACACAAAACTTTCAACAATCAAAAATAATTTTCTCCAAAAAATATGCCTTTTTAACCAAATGTATGGATTTTCTCCCAAATTGTTGAATTTTCAACTAAAAAGTTGAATTTTAAGCAAAGAAGATTAATTTTCTACCCAGAAAGACAACTTTTCAATAACAAAAATGAATTTGCAACAAATTTGTTAAATTTTTAACCAAAAAGGTGTATTTTCGAACAGTAAAATTAATTTTCTTATAAAAAAGACGAATTTTTGAAAAAATACATAAATTTTCAAACAAATTATTTAATTTTAAACTAAAAAAATTATTTTTTAACCAAAATATGTAATTTTTATCCGAATAGTTTAATTTTCTACCAAAGTGTCAAATTTTCAAGCAAAAAACATGAATGTTCTACAAAAAAGTAGAATTTTCAACATAAAAGTTCATTCAAAATCAAATAGTTAAATTTTTAATTATAATTATGAATCTTTCTTATAAAAAAATACATTTTCTTACAAAGTAGTTCAATTTTTAGTCAAATAATCGACTTTTCAAAAAAAAAAAAATGTATTCTCAAAAAAGCATGGAATAGTTGATATGTTAACCAAACAATAAAATTTTTAACCAAAATGGATACTTTTTCAATCAAGAAGATTAACTTACCACCGAAAAAGACAAATTTTCAACAAAATTTATGAATTTTCATCCAAGAAGATGAACTTTTTACTTTAAAAAAGTACATTTTTAATCAAGTTGTTAATTTTTTACCTAAGAAACATAAATTTTTTATCAAAAATTGAATAGTTTAATTTTCAGTTTAAAAAAAGTATTTTCAGTCAAACATGAAACGATTTTAATAGTAACCTTTTTAATACAAAATTGAGCTAATACCCAAAAATATAGTTTGGATTTTTTTATTAGGCTTAAGTTCTAAATATTATTTAAGTTTGTAAAGTTATTTTTCTTTTAAGACTACACCACTGATTGTAATATAAAATTAAGTAACAATATTTTTTAATTTTGTTAAAGTAGCTTTATTACTTGATTTAATAATTTGTTCAAAAATCGTTTTTGTCGGAAATTAATTTTTTAACCCTTTTTGGTAGAAAATGAATTCTATCGGTTGAAAATTTGTCTTTATTCGTTTAATTCAACTGTTTTTAATTTAAAATAAAAATATTTTTTAGTTGAAATATCAACTATTACATTTTTGTGTTGAGAATTCATCTTTCATGGTTGAAAATTGAACTACCAATTTAAAATTTAACTATTTTGTTGAAAATTCGTCTTTTCTGGTTAAAAATTAATGTTTTTAACTAAAAATTCAACTAATCTAGTTGAATATTCCATTGAAAATGTATCGCTTCCGTTAAAAATAATGTTTTTAAAGAAAACTTTAACTATTCAAGTTTTTGTTTAAAATCGATCTTTTTTTTAGTAGAAAGTTCATGTATTTTTTTGGAAATTCGTCTTTTTTTAGTAACAAATTTATCTTTTTGGCTGGAAATTAAACTATCCAAATTGAAGATTAATAATTTTAGTTGAAAATTCATCTTTTTGGTTTATATTCATCACTTTGGTTGTGAATTTAACTATTTTGCTGTTGAAAAAAAACATTAAATGAAATTTAGGTTATTTATTTATTTTCTGATTTAGAAGATGCCCTTTTTTCTTTTCAACATTTTTTCATTCAGTGTAAGAGAAGAATTTTTTAGTTTAAATTTTTCTATGAATTGGAAAGGCGATATTTTTAACCTTTCTCTTCAGTTGGAAGGGAGGAATTTTTTTGATTCAATTTCCAAAAAAATAGTTCAATACTCAAGCAAAGAACAATAATTTTTAACTAAAAATTTGCATTTTTATATTTGAAAAAATAGAATTTCTACTAAAACAGGGGATTTTTAATAAAAGACGACACACTCTTTTTAAAGTTCAAGTTTGATCCAGAAAATATTTCAGTTTATTTTTCATCACAAAAATATAAATTTTTAACAAAAAGTAAATTTTGTACAAAATAGTTCAATTTTCAACAAAACAGTCAAATTTTTAATCCAAAAGTATGACTTTTGAACAAAATAGTTTAATTTTCAACCAAACAGTTGCATTTCATCCTAGAAAGATGAAATTTCTCTTAAAACAGAAAAATTTTTAATTCAAAAAATATATTAATTTTAAAAATGTAGTGGAATTTTCATTCAAAAAGGATTTCAGTTCTGTTTTCAAGCATAAAATATTAAATTTAAACAAAAAGTAGATTTTCTACGAAATACTTCAATTTTCTAATAAAGGGTTGCATTTTTGTCCAAAACATATGGAATTTCTGCCAAAACAGGAGAATTTTAAAATAAAAAAGACAAACTTTCAACAAAAAATCTAATTTTGAAACGAACATTTAGATTTTTATTTGAGAAAGATAACATTTCTTTTAAAACATATGAATTTAAAAAAAAAACTTAAAATGAATAGTTAAATTTTCATTCGGTGAAGATCCTAGTTTACTTTCCAGTACCAAAATAAGAATTGTAAACAGTTTTTTTTACCAAAAAGTATGACTTTTTGACAGGAATATTAAGTTTTCACCTAAATAATTGCATTATTGTACACAAAGAAATGAAAATTCTACTAAAAAGGGTAAGTTTTTTATTCAAAAGGACAAATTTTCAAAAAAAGAGTTGAATTTTCATCCAAAAAGATTGACTTTGAACTTACATAGCATACTGGGTATTCGGTACCCATGGGTTTTCAAACGTGTGCTGTGCCGACGGTACTAGATAGTTCTTTTCACAAGAAAATCAATTAATGATGTTTATTCTATCTAGTTTAAGTAGAAAAAGGTTTCATAATAGTTTTTGAAATTTAAAGTAGGTAAGAAAAATCCTTTTTGGAAAAAAAATTTTTAAATGACTTCTTTCACTCTAAAATTCATAACTTTTTCAGTTTTTGATATTATTACTTAAAATTTTACTTGACTTCTTCCGAGATTCAGCGCTTCAAAAATAAAGTTAGTCTTATACTGTTCGTTCGAATGAAGGTATTTATTCTAAAAAATAAAATCTTCAATTCAATAAAAATGGAAGCTGGGTCTTATACACCCAGTATGCCCTTTAAGGGTTAAAGACAAAATTATTATTGATTTATTGGCAAAAATTACGTAAATCAGTGAAGGACCCCCGCCCCCCTTTCGTAACAAAATCATATCAAAGTATCTCACCCCCCCCCCCATTCTTGAGCTGTTACGTAATTTAAGTACGTTCCCTTACCTTGAAAAATTTTTTCTAGTTGTAAAATAACCGGGAAATGTTTTTCTCGTTTAAAAAGGCCATCCTGTAAAAATGTGGTGAAACATTTTTGTTTTAAATCATATTTTCAGGATGCGCTTAAAGAAAGTGAAACGAAAAGAGGAGAAACAAAAGTGGGATGACCGACATTGGTCAGAAAAAGCCCTCGCGGAAATGACGGAACGAGACTGGAGAATTTTTCGCGAGGATTATAATATAACGATCAAAGGTGGAAGAATCCCGGATCCAATTCGATCCTGGAAAGAGTCTGAATTTCCGAAAGAGATTCTTGATATTATCGACAAAGTTGGTTACAAGGATTTGACGCCCATTCAGAGGCAGGCGATACCCATCGGTCTGCAAAATCGGGACATTATTGGTGTTGCCGAGACTGGTTCTGGAAAAACACTCGCATTTTTAATTCCACTTTTATTGTGGATTACGAGCCTTCCGAAAATTGAGAGACTCGAGGAGGCGGATCAAGGACCTTATTCGATTATCCTCGCTCCCACTCGGTAAATAACAATTTTTTAAAATATAATCCTAACATATCCCGGACTCACCACACTTTTCAATCTACTTTATATATGTCTTTAGAGCGATGACACTATTTTGCTACGATTTCAAACAAACAAAATGACACTCACACTTTTTTTTCGTCTATAGCACTATTTCTTTACTTTTCCCTGAAAGAGATTTGTGAATTTCATCCCTAATTTAAGCTCAAAAAGAAAAGTATTTTTTCATGCATTCTTTTCGACCTTAAATTAAAATTAATTTTCTACAAACAAAGGCGAACTTTACACAAATTATATAAACTTTTAACCAAATAGAGAAGTTTTGAACCATAAGGATTAATTTTCTATAAAAAATACTAATTCTTAACAAAATACATAAATTGTTAACGAAGTAGATGAATTTTGCAACAACGAAATTTCTTTTCTACCAAAAAAGACGAACTTTTAACAAAATACATAAATTTTTTACCAAATATTTGAACTTTTAACCAAAAAGATTAATTTTTTACTAAAAAGATTAATTTTCAACTACTGCTATGGAATTTCTAATTGGAATGAGTTAAATTTTCAATTAAAAAAATTACTTTCACAAAAAAACTAACTTAAAAAACAGTTAAATTTTCAAACAAAGCGACGAATTTTACAATTAAATTTTGACTATTTAATCGGAATAGTTGAATTTTTAACCGTGAAGATAAATTTTTAATTGAAATGATGCATTTTTAAACAGAATAGTTCAATTTTTGACCAACGAGATGAATTTTCAAGCAAGAAATTAAATTTCTACCAAAAAATGTGAATGGTCAAACAAAGAAATTGTTTTGTAACCAAATTGTGAAATATTCAATTATAAGTTAAATTTTCCGTTAAAAAATTATTTTTCACAGATCACTAACTTTCAACAAAACAAAACATAAACCTTAAAAAAATCTTTAAATTTTCAAACCGAGGGATGAATTTTTAACTGAAACTGTAAATCCTTATCTGGCATAGTTGAACATTCAACCAAAGAGATGAATTTTTTAATAAAATTGTTAAATATTCAACTGTAATAATAGCTACATTTTAGTTTAAATAAATAATAAGTTTTAACCAAAAAATAAACAAATTTTCAACAAAATAATTAAATTTTCAACAGATTTTCAACCAAAAAGATGAATTTTTAAACAAGAAGATCAAATTTTAAATCAAAAGATTATTTCACTATCAAAACATAAATTTTTTTAACAAAATGCATGCATTTTTAATAATAAGAGACAAATTTTCACCCAAATAGTTGTATTATGAACTAAAAAAATAATAATTTTCAACTGAAAGTGGAATAGTAATAATTTTAGTTTAAAAAAAATCAATTTTAAATTAAACATGAGAATTTCCAAGTAAAACATGTTAAAAAATTAGTTTAAAAATTAATATTTCAGTTAGTTAAAAAAATTAAAATTAGAGAGTTAAAAAAATTAATATTTTACCAAACAGATTAATTTTCTACTATTACAATGAAATTTCCAATTGGAAAAACTTAAATTTCCAGTTTAAATAATTACTTTAAAAAAAGAGTAATGACTTGAAAAAAATGCTTACATTTCAAACAAAGTGACGAATTTTAAAATAAAATTGTAAATATTTAAGTGGAATAGTTAAATTTGAAAATTAAAAGATGAATTTTGATCTAAAATAGTGAATTTTAAACTAAAATAGTTTAATTTTTGACCATAGAATATACATTTTTAACCAAATAGATGAATTTAGAACCAAGAACATTAATTTTTTAACAAAAAGATGCATTTTCAACAAAATTTTTAGATTTTTAACCTAATAGTTAGATTTTCAAATCTGAAGTTTAATTTTCTACCGACAAAGACGAACTTTTAAGAAATTAAATAAATTTTGAACCAAGAAGATTAATTTTTGACCAAAAAGACGAGTTCTTAACAAAATACGTAAATTTTTAATTTTTTTCTATTAAAAAGACGAACTTTTAATAAAATATATACATTTTTTACCTAATAGTTAAATTTTCAAAGCAGAAGATACATTTTCTAGCAACAAAAGATGCATTTTCAACAATTTAAATACATTTTCACCAAATAGATGCATTTTTAAACTATATTAATTGCCTACAAAAAAAGACGAGTTCTCAACAAAATAGATAAATTTTTAACCTAATATTTGAACTTTGAACCAAAAAGATTAATTTTTTACGAAAAAAATGAATTTTCAACTAATTACATACATTTTTAACCAAATAGTTGAATTATCAAACCAAAAGATTAATGTACTACTAAAAAATACGAATTTTCATCTAATTATATGAATTTTTAATCAATAAGATTAATTTTTTACGGAACAGATGATTTTGCAACAAATTATATACATTTTCAAGTAAATATTTTAAGCAATGGTTGTGATGCTAGTCCAAATTTTATTTTATTAATTTTTAGTTTACATTTGTCTTCGTTTTTTAAAACTTTTACCTTGATAGATGAATTTTTAAACTAAAAAAGATCAATCTTCAACCAAAAGTGGAGTAACTACGTTTTCAATCAGTGAATTAATATTTAAGAAAATAACGAATTTTTGAAAAAAAAGTTTAATTTTGTACCGAATGAATTTTTAAATCAAGAAGTCGATTTTTTTACAAAACAGTTGAATTTTCAATCTGAATATTCATTCCGAGAATATGATATTTCAACAAAATAGTTCAAGGCTCAGTTTGAAAAATTTAATTTTTAACAAAAGAAAAAACGAATTTTCAGCCAAAAAATTAACTTTGAAGAAAGTAGTTCTGCTTTCAATTAAGGAGTTGAGTCTAACGAAAAATGTAATAGCTGATATTTCAGCAACAACATTTAATTTAAAATAAAAATTTGGGTTCAACAAGAAAAAACGAATTTTCAACAATATATTTGAATTCGTAACTAAAACAGTTGGATTTTCAACCCGAGGATGTGAATTTTCAAAAAAAATTAATGTTTAACTAATCAGTTAAATTTTCAACAACCTAGACCGGGAATTTTTTGAGGCTGGGAAAAATCGGGAAATGACAGTGAATTTTTTTTTTTTTACCGGAAATTTTACAAATTTGTAGAAGAAAAATCTGTCCACGTTCGATTTTAACATTTAACAAATAATTAGTGGAATTGTTATGTTTTTCAATCATGCTATTATTTAGCTTACAATGCGTAATTCAAAATGTTTTTACTTTAAAAGTTTTTCATTCAAAATTTTTATTTCTAGATTACATTTTTAATTTAAAGAATTTTGAAATGCTTTCTTAAAGACTTGAACAAATAAAAAATAAAAGCTTTTGATGTTGAAAATTTGGGATAAAAAACATTTTTATTTAATAAATTATTTTTTTAAATTTATCTGTACTTTAAACGTAATAAAAAGTGAACAAAAACGATTAGACAAAACGATTTTAAACCAGTTCAAAATTTAAGAATTTTCCAATTTTAACGTTAAAACTTAAACGGTTTTAATTTGAAAGTTTTAGTCATCAAACAAGTGTGAAAGTGTGACTGCAAGTTTATAAACTATTTTCAACTTAAAAATAACTTTATAATAATATATTCCTAATTAAAGAATTTTATTACATTTAAAATGTTGTTTCAGTCTAAAATATTCAATTTTTAACCCATTCAATTTTAAATTTTCAATTAAAAAAAGTTTAATTATTGAATATTTAGCAATATTTGAATTTTTATTTAAGACAAGTAAATTGAAACCAAATATTTAAAACTAAAGAATCTTTAACTGAATTGTTTTACATAAAAAGTCTGGAATCGTTAAAATTTCGAAGAGCCTTTAAACTTTGAAAGTTACAATTTTAACTGTTGTACTTGAAAAATGCTTGATTTGTGAATGAAATTTTTAATTTTTGATGTATAATTTACAAATGAACATTTGTAAAAAAAATTTAAGTAATTTTAAGAGATATTTAGGAGTTTTAAAAAGATTAAAAATTATCATGCAAACCTTAGAAAGTTTTATTAAAATCTTCCTGAATATTTTTTGAACATTTTGTTTAAATATTTGAAAAACTTTTTAAATATTCTCTTAAAATAATTTTTCAAAATGAAAAGTTATTTTTAATTTTCCTATGAATCTTAAGAAAATGTTTTTATTCTTTTGAAGCCTTTCTCTTAAAATTACTGAAATTTCAGCTACAAATAATGAATGTTCAATTGTTATTAATACATCCAAATTGTAAAGAAATTTTCTAAAACTTGCAGGATTTTCAGAAAATTGTAAAAAAAGATTCATTAAATTTTGACACAGATATTTAGAAGTTCCAAAAATTTTCCAAAATAATTTTAAATTTAAAACCAACTTAAAACAACTTCTAGATTTCTCAATATTTTGAAATGAAATTTTGAAGCTTTCCAAGGATTTTTAAACTATTTAAAAAGAAAATAATTGAATGTCTAACTTAAGAAGTGTTCAGTTAAAAATTTTTCAATTTTTTAATATTAGATGTTTCTAGCTTAAAATTCCTGAAAATTATATAATTTTCAAAATTGTAAAGTTCATTGATTTATTTTTTAATTTAGAGCATTGAAAATGATAAAGTGGATTTATATTTTTTTGATATTGAAAAATGTTAGTACCTTCAATTCCATACGCGTAAACTATTGAGCATTTGAATACAACATTTTTTAATGAAAAACTTAAATTTCAATTTTAAAAGTTCAAAATTCAACATTTCCTCTTTGAGTGCTTTCATTTAAAGCTCAGTTTTTATTATCTTAAGTGAAAAATTTCGTAGCTTTAGTGACCGAGAATTTATTTCGTCGATTAAAACGGCCACCCTGATTTCGACAACAACCAAATTTAATTTAAAGTAAAAAAAGTGGGTTTAACAAAAAAAAAACGAATTTTCAACAATAACCTTGAATTCATTACTAAAACAGTTGAATTTTGAACTCGATAGTATGGAATTCAAATAAAAAAGTTAATTTTCAACCCATCAGTTGATTTTCAACCAAATAACAAATTTCAAGTAAAAACAATAATATTTAACAATTAAAATGATAAATTTTCAGCCAAAAAATTTAACTTTGAAGAAAGTAATTCGACTTTCAACCAAAGAGTTGAGTTATTAACGAAAAAAGTAATAGTTTATGTTTCACTTAAACGAGAATGTAATTTAAAATAAAAATTTTCCACGAAAATGATGAATTTTTAACAAAAAAAAAGTAACTTTTAAGGAAGTAATTCAGTTTTCAAGCAGCAGTTGAATTTTAAAGGAAAAATTTGATAAATGATATTTCAACAAAAAAACTAATTTTATTTAAAATATAAAAAAATTGGATTTAATCAACAAAAATGAATTTAAAAATAAACCTATGAATCTTTAACCAACAAAATTAACTTTCCTGGAAGTAGTTCAACTTTCAACCAAGGAATTGAGTTTTTAACGAAAAATGTAATAATTGATATTTCGACAAATTTGAATATTGAAGAAAATACTTGAATCCTGAATTAAAACAGATTAATTTTCATCCAACCAGATTCATTTTCACCAACCAAGAAATAGATTTTCTACAGAAAAAAGGTTAATTTTCAATAAAAACAGATCAGTTTTCAACTAAACGATTATAATATCTACCAAATTTTTGAATTTTCGAGGCGAAAATTGAATTAAATTGAATTAAATTTTTAAACCAAGAATATGAATTTTTAACAAACAAGTTCATTTTTAACCAATCAGTCGAATTTTTTATAAAATAATAAAAATTTTAATCAAACTGTTGCATTTTTAACAAACAAATATGATATTCTACCAACAAAAACTAATTCTCGACCAATTTGTTAAATTTGCTACCTTAATGTTGAATTTTCGAGCCAAAAATATGAATTTTCTGCAAAAAATTTGGGATTTCAAGAAAAAAGTTCATTTTTGACCAAAACAGATGACCAAGAATGATGACTGTTTAATAAAATATTTAACAAAATAATTCAATTTTGAACCGAATAATAAAAATTTTAACCAAAAAAGATGATTTCTTAACCAAAAATTTAATAATTGATATTTTAACTAGGAAAAAATTTTAATAATAAATTAAAACAGTTTAATTGAATCGGCCTGCGATAAATAAATAGAAAATTTCATAATTCATAGAATAAAGAATAGCATTTTAAATGAACTTGGGTATATTTGAAAAAAAATTGTGACACTATTTTGACACTATTTTTCAAATTCGTGGCACTATTTTGACACTGTTTTTCAGTGAGTTGGCGCAGCAAATCGAAGAGGAAACGAATAAATTCGGCGGACCACTCGGAATTAGAACCGTGGTTGTCGTCGGTGGTCTTTCGAGGGAAGAACAGGGTTTCAGATTGAGGATGGGATGCGAGGTAATTTGATGATTTTTCTACGAAAATAGGGAAATAATTTTTTTGCATTTAATGAACGTATACACTATATTTAATTCAATATGAAACCCTTTGAATTCCTAAAACTTTTTAATATTTTTCATTTTCAACTAAAGAATTAGATTTTCAAACAAAAGAAATTAATTTTCAATAAAACAGTTGAACTTTTAACCAAATCTTTATACTTTCAAACCAGAAAGACGATTTTTTTCGAATACAGTTGAATTTTGAGCAAAAAACTTAATTTGCAAATCCAGAAGGATGACTTTTCTACCGTAAGATATATATTTTCAATCCAAAAGAAAATTTTTTTAACGAAAAAATTCAATTTTTAACAAAAAAAAAGATGATATTTTTAACCTTTCTCTTCAGTTGGAAGGGAGGAATTTTTTTGATTCAATTTCCAAAAAAATAGTTCAATACTCAAGCAAAGAACAATAATTTTTAACT
>NC_046657.1:84204532-84246465 GCF_010883055.1 Belonocnema kinseyi
GAAAATATTTCAGTTTATTTTTCATCACAAAAATATAAATTTTTAACAAAAAGTAAATTTTGTACAAAATAGTTCAATTTTCAACAAAACAGTCAAATTTTTTATCCAAAAGTATGACTTTTGAACAAAATAGTTTAATTTTCAACCAAACAGTTGCATTTCATCCTAGGAAGATGAAATTTCTTTTAAAACAGAAAAATTTTTAATTTAAAAAATATATTAATTTTAATAATGTAGTGGAATTTTCATTCAAAAAGGATTTCAGTTCTGTTTTCAAGCACAAAATATTAAATTTAAACAAAAAGTAGATTTTCTACGAAATACTTCAATTTTCTAACAAAGGGTTGCATTTTTGTCCAAAACATATGGAATCTTTATACTTTCAAACCAGAAAGACGATTTTTTTCGAATACAGTTGAATTTTGAGCAAAAAACTTAATTTGCAAATCGAGAAGGATGACTTTTCTGCCGTAAGATATATATTTTCAATCCAAAAGGAAATTTTTTTAACGAAAAAATTCAATTTTTAACCAAAAAAGATGATGACTTTAAAATAGTGGAAATTTTAACCAAATAATTAACTTTCTAAGTAAATAGTTGAATTTTTAAACCGAAAAGATGAATTTTTATAAAAAAGAGTTGTATTTTCCACCCTAAAATATGAATTTTCAACCAAAAAAGTTCATTTTCAAAAAAATATTTGAATTCTGTATTAAAACAATCGAAACTTGAATGCCAGAAGATTTAAATTTTTATTGAAAAGCAGTTGTTTATTTGATCAAAAAAGGCGAGATTTCAACCAAATCGTTCAACTTTTAGCCTAAAAGATGAATTTTTATAAAAGACAGTTGAATTTTCAACAAAAAAGTTCATTTTCAACTAAATATTTAAATTCTGTATCAAAACAGTCAAATCTTTAACACAAATAGATTTTTATTTGAAATGAAAAGCAGTTTATTTTATCAAAAAAGGCGATATTTCAATAAAATCGATAAGTTTTTAGCCAAATCGTTAAATTTTTAAACCAGAAAGACGGTTTTTTCGAAAAGAGTTGAATTTTCGAGAAAAAAACTTAATTTCCGTACCAAAATTGATTACTTTTATGCCATAAAAGATATATTTTCAATCAAAAAAACAAGTTTTTTTAAGAAAACAGTTGAATTTTCAACAACAAAAATATATGACTTTAAGTAGTGGAAATCTCAACAAAATAATTTACTTTCTAAGTAAATAGTTGAACTTTTAACCAAAAAGATGAATTTTTATAAAAGATAGTTGAATTTTCCACTCGAAAATATGAATTTTCAACAAACAAGTTCATTTTCAACCAAATATTTAAATTCTGTATTAAAACCGTCGAGTCTTCAACACAGGAATATTTTTATTTTATTTGAAAAACAGTTTATTTTATAAGAAAAGAGTGTTGTGTTAGATGGGAGTTCATATGATCTCATTTTCACATTCCCGACCCACAATGGGGGAAAAAATGACATGTTGGTTCAAAATAACGTACATCCCACAAATATTGAGCGATTTGAACAAAATTTGAAAAAAAGCTGTTAAGATTTCTTAGAGAGTTGTCGAGCCTGATTGTTACATTGAGCTCCCGTGATCAAAATGGGACACGCTCGAGATGCCTTGGTTTCAATTTTTTATAAATAAACAAATAAATATGACGAAAAAATGGCCATTTTATCTATTTGACGTTCAAAGTACTTGTCATTAACAGGGAAAGTGTTGAAATCGCCTAAGTTTCATCAACTAATATTAGCTAAAGATGTTCCAATATTATATATATCATTAAACAACAACATTTTTTATAAACAAATTATTTGTTGAAATAAAGTTTTTTCTGATTTTCCAAAATCATACGTTTTTTCTAGTTATATTGCAAGAAATTTTATGAACAAATGCAGTAATCATGCATTTTTCGACCGAAAAATTCGTTTTTTTCTGTGTACATTTTTTTTCAATTCAGAACTTTTTGATAATTGCAGCAAAATTCATAATATGTTTATTAATCTTATGATCTTTTAAACAAATTTAATTAAAAAATTCATTATTCCGGCATTTGTCGGCAGAAAAATTCGGTTTTTTCAATGCCCGTCTTATCAGATGGGAACTTGAAGGGAATTTCGGCAACATTCATAATAAATTGATGGATTTTATTATTTCTTAAAACAAATTTGATGAAAACATGCATTAATCATTTTTCTAAAGAATAATTCTTTTTTTTCTATATCAACAGTTTTAATTAGGATATCGTAAAAAATCAATTTTCCATCGGCAGGTGCTCGAATAATGCATTTGTTTTTTTTTTTTAAATATAAAATTTATCAAACAACTATGAATTTCGCTGGAATCATGATGAACTTCCCAATTAAAAAGACTGAAATCGAAAAAAAAACTTATTTTTCTGTCCAAAGATGCCCGAATAATGTATTTGTTTATTAAATTTGTTTTTAAAAATCATAAAATGTGTCAACTCATCATGAATGTTTCCGAATTTATTATGAAGATCCCAATTAAAATTCTGATATTGAAACAAAAAAGAATTTTTCTGTCGACAAATGCCCCAATAATGCATTTGTTTATTAAATTTGTTTTTAAAAAATCATAACATTGATAAAAAATGATGAATTTTGCTGAAATTGTCATGAAGTTTCCAACTAAAGACAGCCAAAAAATAAATAAAATTTTTCTGTCAACAAACGCCCAAATAATGCATTTTTTATTACATTTGTTTAAAAAATCATAAGATTAATCAACAAATCATGAATTTTGCTAAAATTATCATAAATTTCCGATTTGAAAAAAATTGACATAGAAAAAAATGAATATTTCTGTCGAAAAATGCCTGATTGCTGCATTTGTACATTAAATTTGTTTATAATATAAACAATTATAATTAGAAGAGAAATTTTTTCACATAATATTGTTTCTATTCCAATTTCTTGCAACATAACTTGAAAAAACGTGTATTTATGGAAAATCGTAGGAAACCTTTTTTCTACAAATAATTTGTTGATAACAAATTTTTTTTTGTATTGTCTAATATTTCAATATTTTTAACTAATGCTATCTTATGCGACTTAACCGATTTCAACCATTGTCCTATTATTGACGAGCACCGGGAACGTCAAATAGAAAAAAGGACATTTTTTCGTCATATTATTTTATTTGTGAAAAAAATTGAAAACCTAATTCAAAAATCAGGTTGTACAACTCTCTCAGAAATCTTATTAGCTTTTTTCCCATTTTTTTGTCGGTATTTTTTCTGTCAAAAATTAAACTGCTTGGTTGCAAGTTGAACTAGAATGACAAAAAAAATTTTTACTTAATTTTTCTGAAAATTAAAGTGTTCCCTTTTTGGTTGAAAATTTATCTCGTAATTCATCTATTTGATTAATAATTGGACTATTTTGTTGAAAATTTGTTGCTTTTTTGTTTGAATTTTGTTTAACGTTTGAATATGGACACTTTTAATTAAAAATTAATTTTGTCTAACTGAAAATTCAACTATTTGGTCGAAAATTCATATATTTTGTTAAGAAATCTTCTTGGTTAAAAACTAATTCTTTTTTATTAAAAATCCAAATTCTAGATTAAAAGTTAATCAGTTTTGGTTGTGAATGCTACTATATTATTGACAAATCTTTTTTTCTGATTGAAGAATCATAAAATTCGTTTAAAATTCAGTAATTTTGTAGAAAATTGTTTTTTTTTTAATTCATCTCTCTGTTTGAGATTTGACCTATTTTGTTAACAAAAATTTGTTTTTTTAATTATTTGTCTGAAAATTAAAACGTTCTATTCTTGGTTGACAATGTATTTTTTCTAGTTAAAAATTAACCTATTTGCTTTGTGAATATTGAACTTTTTTGTTGAAAGTTGATTGGGAAATTGGACTATTTTTCTAATTGAAAATGTATCTATTTCATTTTTGTTTAATAATTCAGATTCTTAATTGAAAATTCATTTCCTCTAACTAAAAATTCTACTATTTAGTTTAAAATTCATGTGTTTTGTTGAAAAATCATCACTTGTCGATAGAAAATTAATCTTCTTGTTTGAAAACTAATTCTTTTTTATTAAAAACCCAACTGCTTTATTGAAAATTCATCTATTTTGATTAAAAATCCAAATTCTACATTAAAAGTTAATCAGTTTTGGTTGTGAATATAACTATATTATTGAAAAATCTTTTTTTCTGATTGAAGATTTATAGTATTCGTTTAAAATTTAGCAATTTGGTAGAATATTAAATTATTAGCTTGAAAATAAACTTTTTTGTTCAAAAGTTTTTTTTTTTGAAAATTGTTCCATTTTTGCTTGAAAATGTATCTGTTTTAGTTAAAAATGTATCTTTTTTAATTAAAAATTAACCTATTTACATGTAAAGGTGTGTATCTTTTTAAAAATTCGTCTTTGTTTGGTGAAAATTGATCTTTTTGGATAAAAAAATCATTTCTTTGATTGAAAATTATATTGGGTTGCATATTGAACTATCGTAGAACTTTTTTTTCTTCAGATTCATCATTTTAGTCGAAAAATTCATCTATTTTATTCCAAACTTGACTATTTTGTTGTAAATTGATTTCTTTTTTAGTGGAAAATTTATATTTTCAATTAAAAATTCATCTACTTGTTTGAAAATTCATGTTTTTTGTTGAAAAATCGTCCATTTTCGTAGGAAATTTATCTTCTTGGATGAAAATTCGACTATTTTCTTGAAAATATGTTTCATTTATGTTTGAAAGTCAATTTTTTCAACTGTAAATGTATCTATTTCATTTTCGTTTAAAAATTGTGATCCTCAGTTAAAAATTAATTTGTTCTGACTGAAAATTAAACTATTTGGTCTAGAATTAATGTATTTTGTAAAAAATCTGCTCTCTTGTTGGTAAAAAAATTCTTAGTTGTATGTCAATCAATTTTGGTTGTGATTTCAATTATTTTATTGAAAAAAACTGTTTTTTTTTCAGATAAATGATTTATAATCTTCGTATAAAATTCAACAATCGGGTAGAAAATTAAGTAATTGGATTAAAAATTAATATTTTTGGTTTAAAATCAAACTATTTTTGTAGAAAATTGAACTATGTAGTTAAAAGTTGAACTAATTAATGGAAGAAATAAGTATTTGTTTGGAAAATTAATTTTTTTTAAATAAAATCATATTTTTGGGTTCGAAGTTTAACTACTTAATAGATAAGTGTCTTATTAGAAAGTTTATCTTTTTGTTTGAAAATATAACTATTTTTTTTTCTATTATTTTTCTGAAAATTTAACTATTCCATTTTTTGTTGAAACTGATATTTTTTAGTTGAAATTTCATGTATTTTGTTGAAAAATCTTCTCTTTTGGTTGAAAATTAATATTTTTGATTGAATATTGATCTCTTTTGTTGAAATTTTTTTAAATGCTGATAATTTTAGTCTAAATCTTGGTTGAAAATTTATTTAATAATAAATTAGGTCCCCTATTTATATAAAATTGAAGTATTGAACCGCTGTGTTTTATGCGATAATTTCACTTTTTATATTATTAATTTATATATATATATTTTTTTTTTTTTAGATCGTCATCGCCACTCCTGGTCGTTTGATAGACGTTCTGGAAAATAGATACTTGGTTTTAAATCAATGTACGTACATCGTTCTTGACGAGGCCGACAGAATGATTGACATGGGTTTTGAACCGGATGTCCAAAAAATTCTGGAGTACATGCCAGTCACGAATTTGAAACCAGATAATGAAGACGCAGAAAACGAGGAGAAACTTCTGGCAAATTACAACACGAAAAAGAAGTACAGACAGGTAAGGGGACATTAGTAAATAAATAAATAAATTTACACTATTTTTTTACTGTTTATAGAAAAAAATGACACTAAAGAGACTATTTTCATATCAAAAATACGGATTATCAATCCAAAAATATGAGCTTTCAAAAAAGTAGTAAAATGTTTATCCAAATAATTTAATTTTCAACAATTTATATATCTTTTCACCAAATAGTTGAATTTTGAAACAAGTGGACTTACTTTCTAACAAAAAGATTATTTCTCAACAAAATAGATATATTTTTAACCAAATAGTTGAATTTTCCAACAATAAGATTTAGTTTTTTCCCCAAAAAGGACAAAATTTCAGGAAATTACATAATTTTTAAACCAAATAGTTAAATTTTTAAACTATTAAAGATAAATTTTAAACTAAAAGAGAGTCGTTAAATTTTCATCAGGGAGAATTCATTTTCTACCAAAAAAGGTGAAATTTAAACCAAATAGTTCAGTTTTTTTTCCAAAAAAACGAAATTTTAACAAATTTAATCAATTTTCAACTGAATAGTTTGAACAATGGATGTGATGTTAGTTCAAATTTTAATTATTTAATTTTTAGTTTATATTTTTTTGGTTTCTGATTTTTTTAGCTAAGTTGTTCCATTTTGAAACAAAAATAGTAGATCAATTCTTAACAAAAATCGAGTAGTTTATTTTTATTAGGGAAAATTAATTGTAAATTAGAAGAAAAAAATTATTTGCTCACTAAAAAAAAATTTCCTAAAAAATTTTGAAATTGTTGAATTGTTGAAAAATGGTTGAAAATGTCGAATTGAAATATGATATTTTTTTACCGGGAATTTTACAAAATTTTTAGATTAAAAATATTGTCCAACTTTGATTTCAACCGTTTTTTAAAACGATTTGTTAAATTGTAATTTCTATAAATTATTATATCATTTAGTTTAGAATTCTTAATTCGAAAATCTTTCACTTTAAAAATTTTCCATTTTAGATTTTTAAGTTTTAAGCATATTTTTCAATTTAAAGAACTTTAAAATGCAGTTTTAAAGGTTAAAAAATAGAAGTTTTTAAAATCGAAGATTTTTTAAATAAAAAACAGGGTGGCCGCCGGACCCGAAAATCGCAAATTTTAGGAATTTTCAGAAGAAAAATCTTTCAAGTTCGATTTTAACAGTTTTTTAAATAATCTTGATAAAAAACAGTTTTGTTTTATCAACTGTAAATATAAATAAATAAATTATTTTTAAAATGGATCTGTACTCTAAGTATAGAAATCTGAACTGTCGCAATCCGAAAGTCTTGATAAGAATTGAAATTAATATATTAGTTATTCCGATCATTTTATTTTTAAATAAAAATTTTCATGATTTATCGATAATATATTTTTAATTCAGAATTTATGGTCTTCCTTTATATTATTTTCTATATTAAATTTAATAAATAAATTTATTAATATATTATTTCTATTAATTTTTTTAGCCATTAAAAAATGTAAATGTGCATTTTACTATTTTCAACTTAAATATAAATCCATAATAATATAGTCATAATTAAATGTTTTTATTAAATTTAAAATATTGTCAGTCTAAATTATTAAATTTTTAATCCTTGTAATTTGAAATTTTCTAATTAAGAAAAAGAATAATTATTTAATATTTAGCAATATTTCACTGTTCATTTAAGATGAGTAAATTGAAACCAAATATTTAAAAGTAAACAATTTAAAACTGAATTGTTTTACATAGAAAGTTTTGAATATTTAGATTATCGAAGTACTTTGAAACTTTTAGCGTTACAATTTTTATTGTTTTATTTTAAAAGTATTCAATTTATAAGTGAAATTGTTACTTTTTGACGAATAAATAACAATTGAACACTTATTATTTGTATAAAAAATTTGAATAATTTTAAGATATTTAGAAGTTTTGAAAATATTCAAAATTAATTAAAAACTTGAAATTATTTCAAATACTTTAAACGAAGTGTGTTAACATTTTTTTCAAAACTTCCAAATATATTTTTAAATTAATCAAAATTTTCCTACAGTTTTTGAAAATCCTGAAAATCAAAAAAAATTCCTTAAAATCTTCCATGCTCTTCTTTGATAATTTTTTTAATCTCTTAAAATCTTCAACTTTCTGTTACAATAATTTTTGAAAGTGAAAAATCATTTTCAATTTTCCTAAAAATCTTAAGAAATTGTTTATTCTTTTGAAGTCTTTCACAATTCTTAAAAAAATTGTAAATTTTTTCTTTGAAATTTGCACAAATCTAAATTTTATTTTAAATTCAGCTTTAATCATTTGAAATTATTTCAAGTTCTAAATTTAATTAGAATCTTTTAGAAACTTCTAAATATCTCTTAAAATTACTCTAATATTTTTACAAATAATAAGTGTTCTACTGTTATTTATAAATTCAAGTATAATTGTTTTCTAATTTGCAGGATTTTCTAAAAGTTATAGAAAAATTCAATTCATTTTGAAATATATTTAAAAGTTCCGAAAAAAATACAAACATTATTTGGAATACGAAAAAATTAAAAATGACTTCTAGGTTTCTCAAGATTTTGAAATAAATTTTTAAACCTTTTAAAGGATGCCTAGACTATTTAAAATAAAAATAATTTAACTTACTGTTAAGTTAAAAAAGTTACTTTTTAATTTTTAATGTGTCTAGCTCAAAATTACTTAAAATGATATAATTTTGAACATTTTTAAAGTTCATTGCTTGATTCTTTAATTTACACTATTGAAAATGTTAACGTGGATTTATATTTTTGGAACCTAATCTGAATCTTTGAGCTCTATAATTTATAAATGTTATAAATTTTGAAGTTTATTTTCATTTCATTTAAGATTGTTTTATCGATAAGTGTTAGTGCCTTCCATTTGGTACGTGTAAATTTTTAAGCATTTGATTATATGGAAGAATGTTTAGAATATAGTTTGATTTTTTAAACTTCATTGGCCGTGAAAAATATTTTCGGACCGGGAAAAAAAAGGGAAATGACTGGGTTTTTCTTCCTTCGATTAGAACGGTCACCCTGCAGGCAATAAATTAAAATGTTATAAAAAATGTTGAATTTTCAAGCCGAAAATTATGACCTTTCAACAAAACAATTGGATAAACCAATAATAAAATCAACGAAATAGTTACATTTTTGACAAAAAAGATCGATTTTCACAGCAAAAATTTAATTTAATTTCCAAAAAGATTAATTATCAACAACATACATAAATTTCTCGCCAAATAATTGAACTTGTCTACACGGAGATTAATTTTTTACTAAAAAATACGAATTTTAAGTAAATTACATAATTTTTTAACAAAATAGTTAAATTTGAAGACAAAAAAAAAATAAACATTTTAATCAAGAATGGAGTCGTTAAATTTTCGTCAGGGAGAATTCATTTTCAATTAAAGAAAGTTGGTCTACAAAACAGTTTAATTTTTTTCACATAAGGATTAATAAACAGATTAAGTTTCGACCTTTAAAAAGATAAATTTTCATTAATACATAAATTTTTCGCCAAATAGTGGAATTTTTAACGAAAGAGATAAATTTTTCAAGAAAAAGATAAATTTTCTACCAAAAAAGACGAATTTTCAACAAATAAAATCATTTTTAAACTAAACAAATGAATTTTAAAACTAAAAAATACCATTTTCAACCAAAAACGGAGTCTTTGAATTTTCATTACGGAGAACTTATTTTTAATTTTTAAAAATTTGTTTATATTCTTCCATATACTAAAAATTTTCTACCAAATTGTTGGATTTTCAAACCAAAAAGACGAATTTTTAACCAAGAAAGATTATTCAGGCAATAAAATAAAATTTCATAAAAAATGTTGCATTTTTCAGCCGAAAATTATGAGCTTTATGCAAAACATTTAAATATTCAACCAAGTAGAATTCATTTTCAATTAAACAATTCTTTCCCTACAAAACAGTTTAATTTTGTTTCACATACAGATTAATAAAGGGATTAACTTTCAACCAAAAAAGCTGATATTTGAACTAAATAGTTACATTTTATTACAAAAAAAAAAGAATTTTGAAAATAGAGAATTAATTTCCTATTTAAACAGATGAATTCTCAACAATAGATATATTTTTAGCCAAATAGTGGAATTTTCAACAAAGAAGTTGAATAATAAAATAAAATAAAATTTCATAAAAAATTGTCTACAAAAAACATAAATTTTTCGCCAAATAGTTTAATTTTCCTACAAAGAGATTCATTTTTTACCAAAAAATACGAATTTTTTGCAAATTTCATAATTTTAAATCTACTTAGTTAAATTTTTAAAATAAGAAAATATAAGTCTAAACCAAAAAAGAAGTAGTTAAATTTTCAGAAGGGAGAATTAATTTATAATTTAAAAAAAGTTCTACAAGAGTTTAATCTTGTACTACATACTAGAAATTTCGCGGCAGATTGTTGAATTCTTCTGCCAACAATAAAACGAATTTTATACCAAATATTCTAATGTTTAACCAGAGAATATAAATATTCAACAATAAAGTGAATTTTCAGCCAATCAGTTGAGCTTTAAACATTCTAGTTAAATTTTTAGTTTTAACAATTAAATTTCAACAAAAAAATGATTTTTCAGCAAATAACATAATTTTTCAAATAAATACTTAAATTATTAAACTAAAAAAGATAATTTTTAACCAAAACCGGAGTCGCTACATTTTCATCGGGTTGAATTTATTTTCTATCGAGAAAAAAATGTTTTTCGGTAAAACAGTTTAGTTTTTTTCCACATACTAGAAATTTTTACAAAATTTTCGAATTTTTAAGCCAAAAAGGTGAATTTTGTGCAATCCAGTAGAATCTTTGAACCAAGAATGTAAATTTTCAGCAATAAAGGGAATTTTCAATCAATCAGTTGAATTTTCAACATGATAGTTAAACTTTTAATTCAAAAAATTAATTTTTAACAAAAGAAAAAAGAATTTTCAACTGAAATTTTGAATCTTTAATAAGAAATGGAACTTTTAAGTAGTTCCGTCTTTAACCAAAGAGTTGAATTTCTAATCTAAGCAGATAAATTTGCAATTAAAAATTTAATAGTGGATATTTCCACAACAACAACAAAATTTTAATTTAAAATAAAAAACATTCGAATTTAATCAACAGAAAAGAATTTTAAAGAAAATACTTGAATCCTTAACTAGAAAAGATTAATTTTCTACAAAAAAACGTGAAATTTGAACCAAATAGTTAAATTTTTATCCAAAAAGAAGAATTTTCAAAATAGAGTATCAATTTTTCTATTTAAAAATATGAATTCTCAACAGGGAAGATCAATTTTCTTCCAAAAAGACAAAAAGATTAAATTTTTACAATGAATGATTAATTTGCTACCAAAAAAGACGAGTTTTCAATAAATTACATAATTTTTAAACTAAACAGTTGAATTTTAAAACTAAAAAAGATCATTTTCAACCAAAAAGGGAGTCGTTGAATTTCCATTGCGGAGAACGAATTTTTAATTTAAAAAATTTTTTTGATACAAAAAAAGTTAAATATTTTTCCACATACTGGAATTTTTCTGCCAAGTTGTTGGATTTTCAAACCAAAAAGACGAATTTTTAGCCAATAAATTTTATTCAGTCAATAAAATAAAATTTCATGAACTATATTACATTTTCATGCCGAAATCAGGAGCTTACAACAAAACAGTTAAATATTTAGCGAAGTAGTTGAATTTTCCGCGAAAAAGATAAATTTTCAACCAAGAAGATTAATTTTCTAACAAAAAAGATGAATTATCAACAAAATACATAAATTTTTAAACAAATAGTTGAATCTTCCAAGAAGATTAATTTCTTACCAAAAAATAAGAATTTTATACAAATTACATAATTTTCCAACTCAACTGGTACATTATTCAACTAAAAAAGATCAGTTTTAAACAAAAACTGAATCGTTTAATTTTCATCAGGGTGAATTAATTTGTTAATTAAATTTTTTTTCTACAAATCTGTTTAACTTTGTTCCAAATACAGATTAATAAACAGATTAATTTTCAACCAAAAAAGGTTATGTGGGAACCAAATAGTTCAATTTTTATCTAAAAAGAAGTATTTTCAAAATTGAGGATTAATTTTTGTATTTAAAAAGATAAATTCTCAACAGTACATACATTTTTAACTGAATAGTTGAATTTCTCAACAAGAAGATTAATTTTTTATCAGAAAGGCGAATTTTCAGCAAATTACATAATTTTTCAAATAAATATTTAAAAGTTTAAACGAAACAAGAACAGTTTTAACCAAAAACGGAGTCGTTGAATTTTCATTATGGAGAATTAATTTTCAATTAAAAAAATTTTTTCATACAAAAAAGTTTTATTTTGTTCCACATACTAGACATTTTCTAAAAAAAATTTTTATTTTTAAGGCAAAAAGACGAATTTTTAACCAAGAAAAATTATTTAGTGAAAAAAACATTTCAAACCTAATATATGATCTTTCAAATAAACAGTTAAATATTCAACAAAGTAAGTAAATTTTCAATGAAAATTACCAAAATTTTAAAACAAATAGTTGAATTTTCCGAGAATATTAGTTTCTTGCCAAAAAATAAGTATTTTCTACAAATTACATAATTTTCCAAATATCAGTTGTACTTTTTAAATAAAAAAGATTAGTTTTAACCAAAAACGGAGTCGTTAAATTTTCATTAGAGGAATTAAAATTTCTTTCTTCAACAGAACAGTTTAATATAATTCCACGTTAAAATTAATAAACAGATTAATTTTCAACCAAAAAACGTGAAATTGTAACCAAATAATTCATTCTTTATCGAAAAAGAAAAGTGTTCAAAATAAAGGATTAATTTCCTATTTGAACAGATGAATTCTCAACAATGCTCGTACGCAAATGTTTAACAAAATATTTGAATTTTTCAATGAGAAGATTAATTTCTTACCAAAAAATACGAATTTTCAACAAATTACATAATTTTCTAACTAAATAGTTAAATTTTTAAACTAAAAAAGATTAGTCTTAACCAAAAATGAAGTCATTAAATTATTATTAGGGAGAATATTCACCCAAAAATGATTATTTAGTCAATAAAATAAAATAAAAATGTTGAATTGGCAAGCGGAATATTTGAGCGTTCAACAAAACAGTTAAATGTTCAATCAAATAATTAAATTTCCGAAGAAAAAGATGAATTTTCAATCAAGAAGAGTAATTTTGTAACAACAAAAAATCAATTATCAAAATGTTAAATATATTTTCAACCAAATAGTTGAATTTTTCAAGAAGATTAATAATTTCCTACCAAAAAAGACGAATTTTCAACAAATTACATAATTTTTCAACTAAACAGTTACATTTTTTAACTAAAAACGATGCGTTGTAACCAGAAACGTACAAACTAAATTTTCATCAGGGAAAATTAATTTTTAATGTTATTTTTGTTTTCTGCAAAACAATTTTATTTTTTCCACATTCAGATTAATAAACAGATGAATTTTTTACCAAGCCATAAAGACGAATTTTCAACCAATAAAGATTATTCGATTATTGAATTTTCGAGCCGAAAACGTGAGCTTTTAACAAAACACTTAAATATTCAACCAAGCGGTTAAATTTTCAACGAAATAGATTAATTTTTCAACAAGAAGATTAATTTTCTACCAAAAAAGACAAATTTTTAACAAATGACATCATTTTTAAACTAAACAGTTGAATTTAAAAACTAAAAAATATCATTTTCAAGCAAAAAAGGAGCCGTTGAACTTTCATTACGGAGAACTTATTTTTAATTAAAAAAATTTGTTTATGCAAAAATATCGATTTTGTTCTTCATTCTAAAAAATTGTCTACCAGATTCTTGGATTTCAAGCCAACAAGACGAATTTTTAACCAAGAGGATTATTCAGGCAATAAAATAAAATGTCATAAAAAATGTTGAATTTTCAAGGAAACAGTTAAATATTCAACCAAGTATTTAAATTTTAACGAAAAAGATCAATTTTTACAGCAAAAGAATAATTTTCTACTCAAAAAGATGAATTCTCAACAAAAAACATACATTTTTTGCCAAATAGTTGAATTTTCTTACAAGGAGATTAATTTTTTACGAAAAAAATACGATTTTTCAGGAATTTACATCAGTTTTAAAATAAAAAGTTATATTTTTAAACTAAAAAGATCAATTTTAACCAAAAATAGTTTCGTTAAATTCGTTAAATACAGATTAATAAACAGATAAATTTTCAACCAAAAAAGGTGAGATTTGAACCAAATAGTTACATTTTTATCCAAAAAGATAAAAAGTTGGAAAATAGCGGATTAATTTCCTGTTTAAAAAAATGAATTATCAAAAATACATACATTTTTATCCAAATAGTGGAATTTTCAACAAATGAGTTCAGTTTTTTTCTTGAAAGACGAAATTTTAAATTTCATAAATTTTCAGCTAATAAACTAATCAAAAACGTATAATAACTAATAAATTTCAACCAAGAAACATTATTCGGGCAATAAAATAATTTTTTTTTTAAATGTTGAATTCTCAAGCCGAAAATTGTGAGCTTTCAACAAAACAGTTAAATATTTAAACAAATAATTAAATTTTCCACAAAAAAGATCAATTTGCACAAGAAAAGAATCATTTTCTACCCAAAAAGATGAATTCTCAACAAAAAACATAATTTTTCGGGAAATAGTTGAATGTTCCTACAAGGAGTTCCTACAAGAAATCTGCCACGTTCTGTGGCATATTGTTGAATTTTGCTTCCAAAGAAAAATAATTTTATACAAAACATTTTAATGTTTAACTAGGGAACATAAATATTCAACGATAAAGTGAATTTTCAACCAATCAGTTGAGTTTTAAACATTATAGTTAAAGTTTTAGTTTAGAAAATTTAATTTCAACCAAAAGATGAATTTTCATTAAATAACATAATTTTTCAACTAAATATTTAAATTTTTAAACTGAAAAAGATCATTTTTAACCAAAAACGGAGTCATTACATTTTCATGGGGTTGAATTTATTTTTAATTGAGAAAAACTGTTTTTCTGTAAAACAGTTTAATTTTGTTCCACATTCAAGACATTTTTAGCTGAATTCTCAGCAAAATACATAAATCTTTAACCAAATAGTTGGATTTTCCAACAAGAAGATTACTTTTTCACCAAAAAATACGATTTTTCAATAAATTACTCTCAATTTCAATGGCCTTTTTTTGTGCACCGGGAAAACTCCGAGAAATGACCAGGAATATTTTCCTGGAATAAAACCGTCACCATGAACCAAAAAAAAAAAAAAAACAGAAAAAAGAAATTAATTTTGTACAAAGTAGTTTCAAAGAGTTCTTTGCAAATTATTTTAATTCTTAGACTGTGATGTTTACGGCGACGATGCCTGTGGCTGTGGAACGACTAGCAAGAACTTATCTTCGACGGCCGGCTGTTGTTTATATCGGCAGTGTCGGAAAACCGACAGAGAGAACGGAACAAATTGTCCATATTATGGGAGAATCCGACAAACGGAGAAAACTTATGGAAATTCTCAGCAGAGGGGTCGAGCCGCCTGTTATTATATTTGTCAACCAGAAAAAGGGAGCCGATGTTCTTGCGAGAGGACTCGAGAAACTTGGGGTGAGTTAAACTCAATTTTTAGATTAAAAATTAAAATTTTCACTTCGTTACCTTCATTTTTTTCGAATCTCTCCTCTTTTTTCAAATTAATTAGAATGTTGTGCGCGATACGCACGCAATAATTACCCTTTCTTCAGATAAAAACTCGGTTTTTTTTCCAACAATTCTTTTATGAAATTTACAGAATTTTTAATAAAAAAATTACTCTTTTCAGTTTGAAATGGATCTATTTGGTAGAAAATAATTGTATTTTATTAATAATTAGTATTTTTTGGTAGATTTTTTTTTTAAATGTAACTACATGGTTGAAAATTAATATGTTTTATTTGACGATTCAAATAGATTTTTTTTAACAAAATGCAGGTATTTTTAAACAAATATGTATTTTTTTAAATAGGCAAAATAAACGTTGAAACACACAGCAATAATTGAATTTTTAGTTTAAAAAATTTCGTTTTTAACCAAAAGAAATTTCAACAAATTATTTAATATTTTATGCAAAAAAATTAATTTTTCACTAAAATAATGGATCTTCAATCAAAAACATGAATTTTGAACCCAATAGATCAATTTTTTATAAACAAAAAACCGGTCCACCAAATAGTTAAATTTTCCACCAAACAAATGAATTTTTAACCAAGAAGATTAAACTTTAATCAAGAAAGATAATTTTCGAGAGATAAAAAATAGAATAGTTGAATTTCAGTTGAAAAAATTAATTTTCAAGAAAAAAAAAATAGTTTTTAATCAAAGAGATGAATTTTCAACCAAACGGATTAATTTTAATGAAATACATTACTTTTTAACGGGATAGTTTAATTTTCAATCAAAGAACTAAATTTTTTATCCAAAAATGTAAATTTGCTACTGCAGAAGATAAATGTTAAACCAAACATGTAGTAGTTAAATTTTCTGTAAAAAAGATTTCATTACAAATAATTCAAAATATTAATTCAATTGTTAAGCTAAAAAATTACTTTTCAACTACTCAGAAAAAAGCAGAAGAAAGTAGAAAAAATATTCCTCTTAGTTTAGAATTTTACTATTTTTTAGAAGATATTTGTATTTTGTCAAGAATTAGTTTTTTTTTTTGTTGAAATTGTAACTATGGTTAAAAGATAATCTGCTTTAGTTGAGAATTCAAATATATTATTTCGACAAAATACAGAAATTTTCAAACAAATGGCTCATTTTTCAACTGAAGAAGAAAAATGTTTAACTGAACAGAAATAGTTAAACTTTCAGTTTAAAAAAGTTTGTTTTCAACAAAAAGAAATTTCAAAAAATTATTTAAACTGTTAAGCAAAGAAATTAATTTTTTACTAAAATAATAAAAACTACAAAATAGATCAATTTTCCACAAACTAGTTCAAGTTTCTACAAAACAGATAAATTTTCAACCAAGAAAATTAAATTTCTATCAAAAAAGATCAATTTGCGACAGAAAAAGTAATATTTAAATTTCAGTTTAAATAATTATTTTTCAAGACAAAAAAAACTAGTTTTTGTTCAAGACGATTAATTTTCAACCAAAAGGATTTTCTAAAAAAGAGCATTCATTTGAATAAAATACATTAATTTTCAACCAAAGAAATAAATTTTCATCCAAAAAGTTAAATTTCAGTTGAAAAGATATTATAGACAAAATCAACATATTGGTTAAAATTTTAAACAAAAAATTAATTTTTAACACAATAGTTGGATTGTTTACAAAAAAAAAGATAAATATAAAACCAAAAAGATTAAATGTCTATAAAAAAGACAAATTTTCGATAAAAAAGGGAAAAATTCAATTTTTAGTTAAAAATAGTTGATTTTTTTACAAAAGAAAGCGAAATAAAAAAAAAAGATAAATTTTCAACCAAGAAGATTACATTTCATTCAAAAATATCAATTTGCGACATGAAAGGAATAGTTAAATTTCAGTTTAAAAAATTAATTTTCAAGAAAAAAAAAACTAGTTTTTAATCAGAGATGAGTTTTTCAACCAAAAAGATTAATGTTCTAAGAAAGAGGATTCATTTTAATAAAATACATTAATTTTCAACGTGAGAGTTTAATTTTCAACCAAAGAAATAAATTTTCAACTGAAGAAGATATTATAGAAAAGTCAGTATATTGGTTAAACTATAGAGCAAAAAATTTAATTTTTAATCCAATAGTTGCATTTTTTTACCAAAAAAGACAAATTTTCAACAATAGACTTAAACTTTTAACCAAACAGATTAATTTTCAACCAGAAAGATTAAATGTCTATAAAAAAGTTTGATTTTCTATGAAAAATTGGAATAATTCAATTTTTAGTTGAAAAAATTGATTTTCAAAAAAGAAACCAAATTTCAATCGAATTAATGAATTTTTAACTAAAAACATTAAAAATTAAAATTTTCACTACGGTACCTTTATTTTTTCGAATCTCTTCTCTTTTTTCAAATTAATTAGAATGTTGCGCGCGATACGCACGCAATAATTATCCTTTCTTTAGATAGAAATTCGATTTATTTCCCCAAATTTTCTTATGGATTTTAAAGAAAATCTGATAATTATATTTTTATAGCGAGAAAAATCCTTTAAATGCAATATAAACGATTTTTTTGTATTTACTTACAATTCTTAAAATTTGCAGATTTTACTATTATTTCTAAGAAAATTAAGCTAAAGACTCATACAAAGCAGTTGAATTTGCTACCAATTGTTGAATTTTGGAACCGAACATAAAATTTTTTTTACTAAACTTTTGGATTTTCACCCAAAAAATATAATAGGTGACATTTAAACTGAAAACAATTCTGTTTGAATCCTCAACTAAAGCAGATTAATTTTCAACAATACAAATTACGTTTTCTAACCGAAAATTAATTTTCTACAAAAAAAATACTAGTTGAATTTTTTACTAAGAAAAATCAATTTTTAACAAAAATTGAATAGTTAATTTTTCGGTTTAAGTTATTAATTTAGAGCAAAAAAAGGTGAATTTTCAAACTTGATTTGAATCCTCAAATTCGACAATTTATTTCTTTGATTTGTGAAAATCAAAGTTTTAGGTTGAAACTTCCTTTATAAATACAAAATTTCTTTGAAAATTCATGCGTTTTTTAAAATTTCGTCTATCTAGGGTTGAAAATTCAACTATTTTGTAAAAAGGTACAAAAAATTAGAAAATTCGACTATTTAGTTGAAGATTCATATATTTGGTTAAAAATTCGTGTTTTTTTGGTTAAAAATTTATCTTCCTGGTTGAAAGGTAAATTTTTTATATGAAAAATTTATTTTTTGTTTAAAGAATTATAATTTGATTTGGACATTCACCTTTTTTGTATAAATGTAACTATTGTTGGAATCCGTTTCTTTTTCTTTGAAAATCTTTTTTTTACTGAGTATTGAACTATTCCAGTTTAAAATCCAGCTAATTAGTTAAAAATTAAATTATCTTGTTAAAGTTCAACTATTTTGTCAAAAATTTATATTTCCTGTTCTAAAATTCCACTTTTTTCTTGAACATTCGTATTTTAGATAGAAAATTCGACCTTTAGATTTAAAATTAATTTTTTTGGTATAAATGTCGTCTGTTTTGGATAAAAATTAACTTTTTTGTTAAAAATTCCACTATCTATTAAAAAAGTCGTCTTTTTCTTTGAATTTTCAACTATTTAATTGGAAATTTATCTTGTTATGTTAAAAAATCAACTGTTTTGTAGAAAAATGTATTTATTTGTTAAAAGTTTAACTATTTTATTAAAAAGCCATACTTCTCAATCGAAAATTTTACTTTGTTCTTAAACATTCGTCTTTTTGTAAAATATTCAACAATTTTTATCTGAAAATTGAATGATTCCATTTTTTATCAAAAATTTGTCTTTTTGATAGACATTTAATCTTTTTGGTTGCAAATTCATCTGTTTGATTAAAAATTTGTCTTCTTTGTTGTTGTAAAAAATGCAACTATTGTGTTAAAAATTATTTTGCTTAACAGTTTAACTAACGTGTTGTCTGTTTGATGGAAAATTGAGCTATTTTCTGGTATATTCATTTCTTTTGTTGACAATTTGCGATTTTTTGTATAAAATTCAACTATCGGGTTAAAAATTCATGTTTTTGGTTGAAATAATAATCTTCAACTAAAATAGATTATTTTTCTACAATATATGGTTGGAAAATAAATGTCACTGAGCCTAATTACATTTTCAATAAAAAAAATTAATTTTCTACCGAAAAATTACAATTTTAAACAAAGTACAAATATTTTCTACCACGTAGTTAAATTTTTAACTAAGAGAAATAATTTTTCCACTAAAAAAAACGAATTTTCGACAAAATACATGAATTTTCAACCAGATAATTTGAATTTTCTACTAAAAAAACATAAATTTTCAAGAAAAAATGGAATAGTTAAATTTTCAGTTGAAACTATTAATTTTACAGGAAAAATAGGCGAATTTTGAACAGTTTATTTGAATCCTCAACTTCGGCAATTTATTTCTTTGGTTGTTGAAAATTAAACTATTAAGTAATTCATAATTTGATTGAAAATTCATGCATTTTGTTGAAAATTAATATTTTTTGTTGAAAATTCATTAATTGGATTGAAATTTGGTTTCTTTATTGAAAATCAATTCTTTCAACTGAAGATTGAATTATTCCATTTTTTATCGAAACTTTATCTTTTTTATAGACATTTAATCTTTCTGGGTGAAAATTAATCTGTTTGGTTAAAAGTTTAAGTCTTTTGTTGAAAATTTGTCTTTTTTTTGGAAAAAAATGCAACTATTGGATTGAAAATTAAATTTTTTGCTCTACAGTTTAACCAATATATTGACTTTTTTGTAATATATTCTTCAGTTGAAAATTTATTTCTTTGGTTGAAAATCGAACTATCACGTTGGTAATTAATATTTTTTTTTAAATTTAACTATTCCTTTTATGTCCCAAATTAATCTTTTTGATCGAAATGTAATCTTCTTGGTTGAAAATTTATCTATTTTTTTGAAAATTCGTTTTTTTTTTTAATCAACCATTTTTAGCTGAAAATTGAATTTTTCCATTTTTTGTCGAAAATTTGTCTTTTTTACAGACATTTTATCTTTTTGGTTTTAAATTTCTCTTTTTTTGAAAAAATCCAACTATTGTGTTAAAAATTAATTTTTTGCTTAAAAGTTTAACCTATATGTTGATTTTTTCTATAATATCTTTTCAACTAAAATTTAACTTTTTGGATGAAAATTTATTTCTTCGGTTAAAAATTAATGTATTTTATTCAAATGAATCCTCTTTTTTAGAAAATTAATCCCTTTGGTTGAAAATTGATCTCTTTGAACAAAAAATAGTTTTTTTTGCCTTGAAAAATAATTATTTAAACTGAAAATTAACTATTCCTTTTTCTATCGCAAATTGATCTTTTTTGATAGAAATTTAATCTTCTTGGTTGAAAATTTATCTGTTTGGTGGAAACTTGAACTATTTTGTGGAAAATTTATATCAATCTTCTACTAAGAAATATCAGTTTTCAGCAAAAAATGGAATAGTTAAATTGTCAGTTAAAACTATTAATTTTAACAGAAAACAGTTGATTTTTCTACCAAATTTGTACATTTTGAAGCCAAAACTACGATTTTTCTACTAAATAGTTGAGTTTTCAAAAAAAAGGTAATAGTTGATATTTAAACTACAAATGATTTTATTTTAAAATTAAAAACAGTTGTATACAGCCGAAAAAGGCGAATTTTTAACAATCTGTTTGAATTCTTGAATTAAACGGATTTAAGAATTTTTAACAATTTTGGATAATACCTTAATTCGCAACCAGATAGTTGAATTTTTTATTAAAAAAGAACAATTTTCTACAAAAAATGGAATAGTTAGTTTCTCAGTTTAAACTATTAATTTTAAAACAGAAAGAGACGAATTTTTAACAATTTATTTTAATCTTTTAAAAATTCCAAATTTGGTTGAGAATTAATGTGTCTTATTACAAAATAATCTTTTTGGTTGAAAATTCATTTCTTGGATTGTAATTTAGTTTATTTATTCAAAATAAATTTTTCAACTGAAAATTGAATTATTCCTTTTTTGATAAAAACATTTTTTTATAGGCATTTAATCTTTTCTTTTGTTGTTGAAAATTCATCTGTTTGGTTGAAAAATATAGGTATTTGGTTGAAAATTCATCTATTTTGTTGAAAATTCTTCTTTTTTATGAAAAAATCAACTATTGGGTTAAGAATTAATTAGTTTATTTAAAAAGTAATTTTTTAGCTTAACAGTTTAATTAATATTTTGAATTTTTATAATGAAATATTTTTTACTGAAAATTTAAATATTACATAATTAGCTTAACATTTATCTTCTTCAGTAGAAAATTCACATTTTTGGATAAAAATTTAGTTCTTTGGTTGAAAATTAAACTATCCCGTTGAAAATTAATGTATTTTATTAAAATTAATCCTTTTGGTGGAAAATTCATCTCTTTGTTAAAAAACTTTTTTTTTTCTTGAAAAATAATTTTTTAAATTGAAATTCAACTATTCTATTTTTTTCTCGAAATGTATCTTAGAAGTGTAATCTTCTTGGTTAAAAATTCATTTGTTTGGTGAATAATTGAACTATTTTGTGGAAAATTCATCTATTTTATTGAGAATTTGACCTTTTTTTTTTGGAAAAAATTCATCTATTGGGTTAAAAATTCATTTTTTTTTGTTTGAAGATTAATTATTTTAGTTAAAAATTAATTTCTTTCCTTAAAATTTTGCATAATTTGTTGAAATTTCTTTTTGTTGAAAACTAAATTTTTAAAACTAAAAATTTATCTATGGCTTTTTGGATCAGCGTTTACTTTCTCTAGTTGAAAAAAGCTATTTGTTTAAAAATATCTGCATTTTGTTCAAAAAATCAATTTGAATCGTCAAATAAAATATATTAATTTCCAACCATATAGTTACATTTAAAAAAAATCATGTTCTACCAAAAAATACTAATTATCAACAAAATACAATTATTTTCTACCAAATAGTTAAATTTTAAACCAAGAAGAAAAATTGTTTTATTAAAAACATGAATTTTTGACCAAATACATAAATTCTCAAGCAAATAATTTAATTTTCTACTAAAAAAGATAAATTTTCAACCAAAAATATTATTAAATTTTTAACTAAAACTATTAATTTTAAAACAAAAAAAGGAGAATTTTCAATACAATATTAAAATCTGCAAACAAGGAGAGGAATTCTCAATGAAACACCTAAATTTTTAACATGAAAATATTAATTTTTAAGAAAAATTATAATAGTTGATATTTAAAACATAGAGGAATTTAATTTTAAATAAAAATAGTGGAATATAACCAAAAAATGTGAATTTTAAACTAAATACTTGAATATTCAACTAGAAAATATTTTCAAATATACATTGCATTTTTAACCAAAAAATAAAAATTATAAACCAAAGACGTATATTTTGTTACTAAATGGCTCAATTTTTAAATAAGAATATTAATCTCCTGTCGGAAAAGAGGTGTGGATTTTCAACAAAAAAGTTCTATTGCAACCAATTAGTTGGATTTTGAACAAAATAGATCAATTTTCAATTGCAAAAATATATGTTTAACAACGAAACTAAGTTGGAACTAAAATTATAAATCTTCAACAAAAAGAATGATCTTTTAAGAAAGTTCAACATTCAAGCCAGGACTTCAATTTTTAATTTAAAAAGATCAATTTTCAATTTAAAATATTTGAACAAAAACGCTTTTATTTAAAAATATTGAAAACAGTGGAATTTAACCAAGAAAGACAAAATTGCAGCAAAATATATGAATCTTCATATACCATGGTTTAAAATTCGTCTCTTTTGAAAAAAATTCAATTTTTGGTGAAAAATGCAATTGTTTATTTGAAAATTAATCTGTTTTAGATGAGGATTCAAGTACTTTGTTGAAATTTTATCTTTGTTAGTTAAATCCAAATGTTTCTTTATTTTAAAATAAAATCTCTTTTGTTGAAAAGTCAACTAATAGATTTTTCATTGAAAATTTATCTACTTAAATTAAAAATTCAACAAAAAAAATTAAAATTAATCTTATTGGTACAAAATTAATTCTTTTGATTAAAAATTCATCGCAAGATTCTTAAGGAAATTTAATTTTTAACACGAAAATATGATAATTTTTAAACTGAGAAGACGAATTTTTCACCAAATTGTTCAATTTTTACACAAAAAAGATTTTAAGACATAAATAATTTTTATTACAAAATAAACATTTTAAATAAACATTTATTTTTTAAGTTTTTTTGTTAATTTTTTCAGATATGTCGCATTTGAACTTGAATCTTTTAAATGGCTATTTAAAATTACTTACTATTCGAATTTTTCCACATTTTTTCTTGCAATTCTGAAAAATTAAAAAAGTGATTTTAAATATTCCACATTTTGTTATGAAAATGTTGCAAATCTTTTGAAATAATGTAAAATATTTCTTTAATAGACTCTTAAAATGAATGTTTCAAATTAAAAAATCAATATAAATTATCCCATGAATTTTAAGAACATTTTTTTACCATCGTACATTAAAAAAAAAAAAAAATTCAATTAATTTGGAATAGTTTTTAAACTTTTTAAGTGTTTCTCATGCTTACTCGATTTTTTGTATAAAAATTTGTTATATTGCTAATTGAAAGTTTTGCTTTATAATCGTTTGCATTCCTTTTCGAAATGTAGGAAATAATTTTGTAAAAAGAGTTGAAATCTTTGTAAATTTCCTTTCAAAATTTATTTATCTATTTTTAAATAAAATAAATTGAAATAAATGTTCCTCCCAGGATTTATCGGAACAGCATTATAATTCAATTTTCACAAAATGTTAAATTTTTCAGGTTAATCGAATTCAGCTCGTTTTTATTAATTTTCTTTTCCTTGTCTAGTACAACGCTTGCACTTTGCACGGTGGTAAAGGCCAGGAACAGAGAGAATACGCCCTGGCGTCTCTTAAAGGCGGAAGTAAGGACATTCTCGTGGCCACGGACGTCGCCGGAAGAGGAATTGACATTAAAGATGTATCTATGGTCATTAATTACGACATGGCTAAAACGATTGAGGGTGAGTTTTTATTTCTAGACAATTCCGGACCTCAAACTCTTTCCCTTATTCTCCGTTTCTTCCATTTTTTCAAAGAATTCCTCTCTTCGCTCCAGTTTTCAAGAAACTGTCCCTTTTTCTCGTTTTTCCCCTCAGATTAGAAACTAAATTAATAGAATCCAGTTAGAAAATGCAATAATTTTTTTTTCTAAACGTTGATTCTTTCGGTTCAAAAGTTTGAATTTATATTTTTGTTTCAGAATGATAAAAATTCTACTATTTGGTTAAAAATTCTATTATTTTCTTAGCCATATTTCTTGAATGGAAATAAAGTTTTTTGTACAAAATTACACTTTTTATTTAAAAAATCGTCTTTTTGTTCGAAAATTCAACCAGTTGGCTTACAGTTCATCTTTGTAGGTTGAAAATACAAATATTTATTTGAAAAATTAATTGTTTTGTTAAACAGTCGTCATTTTTCTTCTTTTTTTTGTGTCGAAAATTCAAATTTTTTGTTGTATGTCTTTTTTTATAGAAAATTCATCATTTTTTTCAAATTCATCATTTTTGGTAGAAATGTCATATTTCTACGATGGAGATAAACTTTTTGGTACAAAATTCCACTTTCTATTTAAAAAATCATCTTTTTTTTTGAAAATTTCACCAGTTGGTTTACAATTCATCTTTGTAGGTTGAAAATACAAATATTTTATTGAAGAACGAATTTTTTCATTAAACAGTCGTCTTTTTTCTTTGTGTCGAAAATCAAAATTTTTGGTTGAATGTCTTTTTTTATAGAAAATTCGTCCTTTTGTTTTCAAATTCATTCTTTTAGGCAGAAATGTCATATTTCTTGGATGGAGATAAACTTTTTTGTACAAAATTCCACTTTCTATTTAAAAAATCATCTTTTTGTTTGAAAATTTCACCATTTGGTTTGAAATTCATCTTAGTAGTTTGAAAATTCCACTTTTTGGTTGACAATTCAATTCTTTTGTTAAACAGACGTCTTTTTTGTGTGTGTAGAAAATCCAAAAAATTTCTTGAGCATTTGTCTTTCTTTAATTTTTATAGAAAAGTCGTCCTTTTTTCTAAAAATTCATATTTTTGTCAAAAATTCATCTGTTTTGGTAGAAAAGTTATATTTCTTAAATGTAAATAAACTCTTTTGTACAAAATTCTATTTTCCATTTAAAAAATCTTTTTTTTATTTGAAAATTCAACCGTTTGGTTTTAAATTCATCTGTAGTAGTTTGAAAATTCAAATATTTGGTTGGAAAAGTTAATGGAAAAGTTACAATTTCCATTAAAATAAAAAAAAGCTCTCCCATTAAAGCATAAAACACCAACCAGCTATTACTCTCAGTTGAAACTAACCCCCCCGCCCGCCATATATATATTTTTATTAACACATTTATATATTTAAGAATCTTTGAAATGCTGTGAAATTGTTGAATGCAAAAATGTAATTTTTGGATTTTCTATTATTTTGTATGCTGTCAAAATTTGGATTTTTGATTTTTCAAGAAAATTCAAAAAGTTGTTATGATAATCTCATAGAGAATTCAAAAAGCAATATTTTTCTTTTTTTTTACTATGAACATCCCTACATAGAATTTTTGAATTAAAGAAAAATTGGACTCAAAAATATTAAAAATGCGTTTACTTTTTGAATTTTTATCGAAAATGGCTGGCTAACGAACTTGACAAACATACAGACAGACACGTTCGTAAAAACCTTTTCTTCGGATTTAGGGGGGTCTCAATACCTGGACATTTGACAAAAATTGAAAATTTTTAACAAAATAGTTAAACTTTCAACCAAAGAGATGAATTTTCAACTAAAAGTATAAATCGTAAAAAAACAAAATAGTTGAATACTTAAGCAAAGAAGAATCATTTTCATCCAAAAAGTGTCATGTTCATAACACAATTAAGTTTCTACTTAAACAGATGATTTTTTAAATCAAAAACATAAATTTTTAACAAAAAAATAGTTCAATTTTTTGTTAAACAAGATTTCAGTTGACTTTTCACGAATAAAATAGGAATTTTTAAACAAGTAGTGCAAAAAAAAACAAATTTTTAATCAAAAAGGATTACTTTTTTTAAAATAATTAAATTATATACCAAATAGTTGCATTTTTATTCAAGAAAAATACCATTTTTATTCAAACAGAGGAGTTTTTAATAAAAAACGACAATTTTTTTTTCAAGTTGAACTTTTATCTAGAACAGATTTCAGTTCATTTTTCAAAACCAAAAAATAAACTTTTAACAAAAAGTAAATTTCCTACGAAATAGTTAAATTTTCAAACAAGCAGTTGCATTTTTATCCAAGAAAGACTTAATTTCGGCTAAAGCAGGTGAATTTTAAAAGCAAAAATATGAACTTTAAAAAAAAAATTTCAAACGAACAGTTGCATTCTTATTTAAGAAAGATTCTTCTAAAACAGATGAATTAAAAAAAAATCTTAAAAAAATAGTAAAATTTTCATCCAATGAAGATTCCAGTTCGCTTTCCAACATCAAAATAATAATTGTAACAATGAGTTAATTTTCTGATAAACAGTCGAAGTTTTCAACCAAAAAGTTGAATTTTTGTTCAAGAAAAATGAAAGTTCTACTAAAAGAGGTGCATCTTTAAATCAAAACTACAAATTTCCAACAAACAAAAAGAGAAAATTGTTAAAATGTCAACCAAAAAAGAAAATTTATAACTAAAAAGATAATCTTCAGGAGAAAGTTTTTGTGGTTTTGCAAAAAGCTGTTACGTTATTTAAGTACGGTCCCTTGGTTGATAGTTGATCTACTTTGTTAAAAAATAATTTTTTCGATTGAAGATTCGTAATCTTAGTGGAAAATTTATCTCTTTGTTTGGAAATTCAACTAATCTGTAGAGAATTTATGGAATTTGTTGAAAATGCGTGTTTTTACTAGAAAATTAATATATTTCATTGATAATGAATCTTTTTGGTTAAAAATTCATCGGTTTTGTTAAAATTTCACTATTTTTACTTGAAATTTTAGTTATTGAAAGCCTTTTGTATTTATCGTATTGAATGCAATTCGATTTCTCGTTTTTAATTTTCAGTTATTTTATTGATTGATTCCGTATATTCGTTTTTTTTCTTTTTAATTTAATTTCAGATTACACTCATCGTATTGGACGAACTGGTCGTGCAGGAAAAGCGGGTCTCGCCATTTCCTTCTGCACGAAAGACGACAGTCACCTCTTCTATGATCTTAAACAAACGATTCTCGGGAGTCCAATTTCCAGCTGTCCGCCCGAACTTCTCAATCATCCGGACGCACAACACAAGCCTGGAACCGTTGTCACCAAGAAGAGACGAGAGGAGAAAATTTTCGCCTAGAAGCTATTTTGTGATCATAGTTATTACGTGAGTGAATGGAACTTAATATAATTTTAATTTTAATGAGAATCAATGAATTAATGAATTTTTAACAATTCATACAAAAAAAGTTAAAATATTCAATCTTTATATTCAAGATTTCCGACTGAATTTGCACAATCCAGTATTTGTCGAACGCAGGAAATTGTTTCTTTCGAAATAAAAAATTCGAAACTTATACAGCATATACAAGTCTTCTTGGTTTTAAACCTTTTTTACAAGTTTTTTTTTTTTTGTTTACAAGTTAATTATTTACAAAACTGATTCTGCGGAGTGTCCCAGGATGAAAATATTTTCTAAATAGTTACTTTTTAACTACTTTCTAACTACTTTCTAGCTAAGTACATTTTATGCTTATATCTAAAGATCACAGATGTTATTTTCTTTGTACGCTTACTTTTCTTTCTTTTTTTTTTTTTTTTAATTAGTATTTTCGGTTTTTTAATGCCTAATTTTCAAGGTGGTGGTACTTTGCCACTGACGTAGCTAGGATCTTTCAATCTGCATTCTTCCGACCATTCCTCTGAAGTTAGGATCATCGGTTTCATTAAAGTTAGGAATTTTTCTAGAGGGCAGGCGAAATCGCAACCCGGAATTTTCAGAGGATGTGGCGCCTCTGTTGTCGAATTTTTTAAAAATACCTGCAAAATTTTGTAAGTTTGTAATTTAAACTGTATTACTTTGAGAAAATATCCGGCTCGAAGGACCAGATTTATTTCGGGATTGAGATATTGGTATTTCGAGCAGGATATTGTCGTTGAAAGAGCTGAGCATTTAACAGAATTCTGTTGAACTGCAGTTGAAATCTCCGAAATTGTAATAGAATCCACTGCATTTTTAAACGAAAACCATAGAATTTAATTGGAATTCTGTAGAATTTACATGTAATTTACTAAAATTAAATTGAACTCTTCAGAACTAAGATAGAATTATCTCACATTCAAATAGAATTTTCTAGAATTAATATAGAAATCTCCAGAATTTCTGTAGAATTCTTCAAGATTGAAATAGAATCCTAGGAATTTGTAAAAATTCTCTAGAATTTAAATAGAAATCTCTAGAATTAAAATAGAATTCTAGAAATTTGAACCTGAATTCTCTAGAATTAAAGTTGAGTTCTCTAGAATTGAAATAATATTCTCAAAAATTTAGACACAATTCTCTACAATTTAAATAGAATTCTCTAGATTTGAAATAGAATTCTCCCAAATTGAAATATCATTCTATAGAATTTAAATAGAATTCTCCAAAATGAAATTTAAGTTCTCTAGAATTGAAATTAAATTCTCTAGAATTTAAATAGAAATCTCTAGAATTAAAATAGAATTCTCCCAAATTGAAATATCATTCTATAGAATTTAAATAGAATTCTCCAAAATGAAAGTTAAGTTCTCTAGAATTGAAATTAAATTCTCTAGAATTTAAATAGAATTCTCTAAAATTGAAATAGAATTATCTAGAATTCAAATATAATTCTCTTAAATTGATATATCATTCTATAGAATTTAGACACAATTCTCTAGAATTTAAATAGAATTATCTTAAACTTAGACATAATTCTCTAGAATTTAAATAGAAATCTCTAGAATTAAAATAGAATTATAGAAATTTGAACTTGAATTCTCTAGAATTAAAGTTGAGTTTTCCAGAATTGAAATAATATTCTCAAAAATTTAGACACAATTCTCTAGAATTAACATGGAATTCCCTAGAATTGAAATAGAATTATCTAGAACTGAAATGGAATTTTTAATTTAGACACAATTCTCTAGAATTTAAATAGAATTATCTTAAATTTAGACACAATTCTCTAGAATTTAAATAAAATTCTCTAGATTTGAAATAGAATTCTCCAAAATTAAAGTTAAGTTCTCTAGAATTGAAATTAAATTTTCTAGAATTTAAATAGAAATCTCTAGAATTAAAATAGAATTCTCCCAAATTGAAATATCATTCTATAGAATTTAAATAGAATTCTCCAAAATTAAAGTTAAGTTCTCTAGAATTGAAATTAAATTCTCTAGAATTTAAATAGAAATCTCTAGAATTAAAATAGAATTCTAGAAATTTGAACTTTAATTTTCTAAAACTAAAGTTGACTTCTCTAGAATTGAAATGGAATTTTCAATTTCGATACAATTCTCTAGATTTGAAATAGAATTCTCTTAAATTGAAATATCATTCTATAAATTCAAACATAATTCTCTAGAATTTAAATAGAATTTTTTTAAATTTAAATGGAATTCTCTAGAATTTAAATAGAATTCTTTATAATTAAAGTGGATTATCTAGAATCCAAATAGAATTCTCTAGAATTAAATTTGAATTCTCTAGGTTTGAAATAGAATTCTCTTAAATTGAAATATCATTCTATAGAATACTCCAAAATCAAAGTTAAATTCTCTAGAATTGAAATAGAAATCTCTAGAATTAAAATAGAATTCTAAAAATTTGAACTTGAATTCTCTAGAATTAAAGTTGAGTTCTCTAGAATTTAAATAATATTCTCAAAAATTTAGACACAATTCTCTAGAATTTAAATAGAATTCTCTAAAATTGAAATACAATTATCTAGAATTCAAATAGAATTCTCTTAAATTGATATATCATTCTATAGAATTTAGACACAATTCTCTAGAATTTAAATAGAATTATCTTAAATTTAGACATAATTCTCTAGAATTTAAATAGAAATCTCTAGAATTAAAATGGAATTATAGAAATTTGAACTTGAATTCTCTAGAATTAAAGTTGAGTTCTCTAGAATTGAAATAATATTCTCAAAAATTTAGACACAATTCTCTAGGATTCACATGGAATTCCCTAGAATTGAAATAGAATCATCTAGAATTGAAATGGAATTTTTAATTTAGACACAGTTCTCTAGAATTTAAATAGAAATCTCTAGAATTTAAATATAATTCTCTAGATTTGTAATAAAATTTCTCAGAGTTATCTATAATTGAAATGGAATTCTCAAGAATTTAAATACAATTCTATAGAATCAAAATAGAATTCTCTACAATTAAAGTTGAGATCTCTAGAATTGAAATGGAATTTTCAATCTAGACACAATTCTTAAGAATGTACATGTAATTCTCTACAATTTAAATAGAATTCCCTAGAATTGAAGTAGAACTATCTAGAGTTGAAGTTGAAATTTCCAGAGATGAAATATCATTCTATAGAATTAAAAAGCATTTTTCAGAAGAAAATTTAAATTCTCTAGAATTGAAATGCAATTCTCCAGAATTGAGACACAATTTTCTAGAATTTAAATGGAATTCTCCAGAATTGAAATAGAATTTTCTAGAATTGAAATGAAATCCTCTAACATTGAATTGGAATTCTCTAGAATTAGAATGAAATTAACTAACATTGAATTGGAATTCTCTACAATTGAAATGGAATTGTCTAAAATTTAAATTGAATTCTTTGGAATATAAATGGAATGCTCTGGAATTGAAGTAAATTCTGTAGAATTGAAATGAAGTTCTCTAGAATTGAAATAGAGTCATCTAGAATTGAAATAGAATTCTAGAAATTTTAACTTGAATTCTCTAGAATTAAAATGATATTCTCAAGAATATAGACAAAATTATCTAGGATTTAAATGGAATCATCTAGAATTGAAATAGAATTATCTATAATTAAAGTTGAATATTCTAGATTTGAAATAGAATTCTCTTGAATTGAAATTTCATTCTGTAAAATTTAAAAAGAATTCTCCAGAATTGAAATGAAATTCTCAAGAATTTAGACACAATTCTTTATAATTTAGATGTAATTCTCAAGAATAGAAATATAATTCTTTAGGTTTGTAATAAAATATGAATTAAAATATGTTTCTCTATATTTGCAATAAAATGCCTCAGAATGATCTAAAATTGAAGTAGAATTCTCTGGAATTTAAATAGAATTCTCTAAAATTAAAATAGAATTATCTACAATTAAAATAGAGTTCTCTAGAATTGAAATATAATTCTCTACATTTGTAATAAGATGTCTAAAAATTACCTATAATTAAAATGGAATGATCTAGAATTTAAATAAAATTCTTTCAAAGTGAAATAGAATTCTCTAGAATTGAAATGGCATTCTTTATAATTTAAGTAGATTCATCTTTATTTGTTATTGAATAGCGTAGAAATCAATTAGAATTTAGTAAATTCTCTAAAATAGAATAGAAACATTCATTTAGAATTACATAAAAATATTTCTCTAGAATTCAATTAGAATTTTCTTGAATGAAACAGAATTTACTACTTTTAGAAAACATCTGGCTCGAAGGACCAGTTTTTTTGGAATTGAGATGTTGGTATTTCGATCCGGATATTTTCTTTGAAAGAGTTAATGCTTTAATAGAATTCTGTTGAACTGCAGGTAAATTCTCCGAAAATGAAGTAAATTTTCTAGAATTAAGAAATAATGTTCTAAAATTGAAGTACATTATCTAGACTATAAATAGAATTATCTAGAATTTAAATAGAATACTCTAGATTTTTAAATAAAATCATTAGAATTCTCTTGAAATGAAATTGAAATCTCCAGGATATAAATGGAATGTTCTGAAACTTAAGTTAATTTTTAAGGATTAAAATATAATTCTCTCAAACTAAAGTAAATTCTCTAGACTTGAAATAGAATTCTCTAGAATTAAACTGGAAGTCACTATAATTTAAATGGAATTTTGAAGAACTTAATTACAATGATCTATTATTCAAATGCAATTATCTACCATTTGAATATCACTCTCTCAAATTTAAATATAATTCTCTAGAATTTAAATAGAAATCTCTAGAATTTAAATATAAATCTCTATATTTGTAATAAAATGCCTCAGTATTCTCTATAATTGAAATGGAATTATCTAGAATTGAAATAGAGTTGTCTAGAATTAGGAAATAGTTCTCTACAATTGAAATGGCATAATCTAGAATCGAAATAAAATTATCTAGAATTCAAATAAAATTCTCTATATTTTATAATAAAATCCTTATAACTCTCTTGAAATGAAATTGAATTCTCCAGAACATAAATGGAACACTCTGAAACTAAAGTTAATTTTTTAGAATTAAAATAGAGTTCTCTAGAATTAAAATATAATTCTTTAGAATTGAATTATAATTCTCTAGAATTAAAGTTGAAGTCTCTAAAATTGTAATGGAATTCTCAAGAATTTAATTGCAAGTATCTAGTATTGAAATGGAATTATCTAGAATATAAACTGAATGCTGCGAAATTGACGTGAATTTTCAAGAATTAAAATATAATTCTCTGAAATTGAAGTAGAATTCTCTGTAAATTAAATTGAATTCTCTAGAAATAAAATAAAGTTTTCTGGAATTTAAATAGAATTATTAAGAATTGAGAGACAATTGTCTCGAATTGAAATGGGATTATCTAGAATTTAAATAGAATTCTCTACTATTGAAATGGAATTCTCTAGAATTGTAGTATAATTTTATAGATTTATAATAAAATGCCTCAGAATTCTCTATAATTGAAATGGAATTCTCTAGAATATAAATGGATTGCTTTGAAATGGATGTGAATTTTCTAGAATTAAATTATAATTCTCTAAAACTGAAGTAGAATTCTCTATAACTGAAATATAATTTTATAGATTTGTAATAATATGCCTTAGAATTCCCTACCATTGAAATGGAATCATCTAGAATTTAAATGGAATTCTCTTAAAATGAAATAGAATTCTTTAGAATTGAAATGGAATTCTGTAGAATATAACTAGAATGCTCTGAAACTGATGTGAATTATCTAGAATTACAATATGATTCTTCAAAATTGAAGTACAACTTTCTACAATTGGAATAGAATTCTCTAGAATTTAAATAGCATCCTCTGGAATTAAAATAGAATTCAATAGAATTGAAATAAAATTCTCCGTCATTTAAGTAGATTTATCTATATTTTTTATTGAATAATGTAAAAATCAATTAGAATTTAGTAAATTCGCTAGAACACAATAGACAAATTAAGTTAGAAATCCCAAAAAGAAAATGTTTCTAGAATTCAATAAGAATTCTCTTGAATGAAACAGAATAAAAATTCAATTCTCTAAAATTAAAGTAGAATGTGAATAAATGTCTAAAGAATAATATTAATCAATATTCTTTAGAATTGAAATAGAATGGAAATCGAATTCTATAAGATACTGTTCAGCTCGATTTAGATGTCATCGATGTCATACAGTTTAATTAGAATTTATTCTCTAGAAATGAAATAAAATTTTTCATTATTTAAATGGAATACTATAGGATTCAATTCGAATTCTTTACAATTGATATATGATTTCCTGGAATTCAATCAGAATGTTTTAAAGTAGAATTGAAATAGGAAACTAACTTGAACGTTCCATCCACTTTTGTCCTCGTGAAGTTCAATCATGACCATATTACTGTATCCAGGAATTTGTCGGTCTTCCCAAACATTTAATCCAGCGAGTAAAGTGACAATTGTGGAATCGTGTCCGACATACATCACCATTTTTCTCTCGGCTGGTTTCAATTTTCCCTCCGACTTGTCCTTCATTGCATTCGCAATTTTTGTAACGAAAGGGCCTGCCTTCATTTTTCTCATTTTTTCGTTGTAAACAGTCATTTGCAGACTGAGTTTACTCAGTTCGATTAATTTATCTGGATAAATTTCATGCGTCCATTCTGGGAGCTTTAGCCCCATATTTTCCTAAATTAAAAAAATTATTTTCTGAAACTTTATTTTCATAATTTTATTAAAAAGAAATTTGTCAAAATTCTGTGAGTTCGTATAAGTTTCTTTTAAATTTCAGTGCATTTTTAAGAAACAAAAAAAAACTTATGAATTTTACTGAAATTCCTTGAGATTTCGAGAAATTTCTTTAAAAACAATTAAAATTCTCTAGATTTCAATAAGAATTCATTAGAAAAGTAATAAAATTATTTATAATACAGTTAGGATTCTCTGGAATTGAAACAAAATTCAAATATAATTCTCTACATTTGAATTGGAATTCCTTAAAGCTGTAATAAATTATAAGTAACCACAGCTATAAGACCCTAGAATATAATTATTATTCTCTAGAATTGAAATTAAATTCTTAATAATTGAAGTGAATTCCCAAAAATTGAAATATAATTTGATTACAATTCTCTGGAATTAAGGTTGAATTCTCTATAATTGAAATAGAATTCTCTAGAATTAAAATTAAATTCTCTAGAGTGGAAATAGAATCTACTTGAAATAAAATAGAATCCTCTATATTTTAATTATATTTCTCTGGAATTGAAATAGGATTTTCTAGAACTAAAGTTTAATTCTATAGAATTGAAAAAGCATTCTATGGAATTAAAATAGCATTCTATAGAATTAACCAAGAATGCTATAAAATTAAGGTTGAATTCCCTAGAATGTAAATAGAATTCAATTAAAATAAAGTAGGATTTTTTAGAATTGAAATCAAATTCTCTTTAAATCAAATATAATTCTCGAGAATTAAAATAGAACTCTCTGGAATTTGCGTGGAATTACCTAGAATTCAAATACAATTGTTTTGAAATAAAATAGAATTCTCGAGAATTGAAATATAATTCTATAGAATTTAAATAGAATTCTATAGAATTAACGTTGAATTCTCTAAAATTGAAATATAATTCTCTTGAAATAAAATACAATTCTCTGGATTTGAAATTGAATTCTCTTGGGAAAAAATTTTTTTTTTTGAGAATTGAAATAAAATAGGATTCTTGTCGATTTAAATAAAATACTCTAGAATTAAAGTTGAGTTCTCTAGATTTGAAATAGAATTCTCTTAAAATAAAATTTTGTAGAATTCATTATAATTTAAATGGGATTCTCTGGAATTAAAATATAATTCTATAGAATTAAAGATGAATTCTCTAGAATGTAAATAGAATTCACTTGAAATAAAATAGAATTCTCTATATTTTAATTATATTTCTCTGGAATTGAAATAGAATTTTCTAGAACTAAAGTTGAATTCTATAGAATTGAAATAGAATTATATAGAATTGAAAAAGCATTCTATAGAATTTAAATAGCATTCTATAGAATTAAAAAAGAATGCTCGAGAATTAAGGTTGAATTCTCTAGAAAGTAAATAGAATTCAATTGAAATAAAATAGGATTATCTAGAATTGAAATCAAATTCTCTTGAAATAAAATAGAATTCTCGAGGATTGAAATCGAATTCTCTTGGAATAAAATATATTTTTTTGAGAATTGAAATCAAATTCTCTCTAAATAAAATATTGTAGAATTCCTGATAATTTAAATAGGATTCTCTAGAATTTAAATAGAATTCTATAGAATTGCAATATAATTCTATAGAATTTAAATAAAATTCTATAGAATTAACGTTGAATTCTCTAACATTGAAATATGTATAATTTCCTTTGAAATAAAATATAATTCTCTGGATTTGAAATTGAATTCTCTTGAAATCAAATATATTTTTTTGAGAATTGAAATAGAATTCTCTTGAAATAACATATGATTCTTGAGAGTTGAAATTAAGTACTCTAGAATTAAAGTTGAATTCTCTAGATTTGAAATCGAATTATCTGAAATTAAAATATAATTGCAATGAATTTCTCTAGAAATCAATCATAACATCATAGAGTTCAATTGGAATTATTTAGAATTGAAAAGAAAATATCTAAAACTGAAGTAAATTCACGAGAGTTAAAATAGAATTTTCATAAATTGTAGTAGAAATATCTAGCATTAAAATAGAATTCTTCACAATTAAAATAAAATCCTTTATATTTTTAATAGAAAACCATAGTAATTCTTAGAATTTCCTTGAATTGAAATAAAATGATCTACAAGTGAAAGTGAAAATCTAAAAAAAATTTTAATTTTCCAGAATTAAAATACAATTTTTTAGAGATAAAATATAATACCACAGAATTCAGTTAAAATGCCATAAAATTCCTTAGAATTTCCTGGAATTGAAATAAAATTATCTTCAACTCCAATGTAATTATTTATTTATTGGAATAAAATTCCACATAAGTTCTTTAGAATTGAAATAAAGTTCTCGTAATTAAAAATAAAATTTTAATCAATTAAAATATAATTATTTATGGAAATTATATTTTTGCAATAGAATCAAACAGAATGCTCCGCGATTTAAACAGAATTCTCCAGAATTTAAATAGAATCCCATAGATTTCAATTAATTCATAAAATGATCTCCAACTGGAATATAATTATTTATTGATAAAATATAATTTCATTAATTTTTTCTATGATTCTATTTAAGTTTTTTATGATTGAAATAAAATTCTCTTGAAGTATATTATTGATAAAATTGCAATTTTATTTTTTAGGATAACACAAAATACCATAGAATTCCTTAAAATTCTCCAGAGTTCAAACAAAAAATTCCAATTTGAATTCAGTAGGATAATTCTCTGACTTATAATATAATTGAAAAATCTGATAAATTTTAATCAACATTTTGAAGTTCTTTCAAATTCTACAAAATTCTAAGGATCCGAGTTAATTTCCTTGGAAATCTATTAAATTTAGTAAAAGCTCTTGAATTCCCATAAAATCTTCTGAATTTTTCTTTCTCAAATTATTCTAAATTTCCAAAAATTTGGAAATCCCATCAAATTAAAAATGATTAATATTAATATTTTGATGTCATCCTATCGTGATTCAGAAAGAAAACAATTCTTTTATAAGGACATCTAATAAAGAATTTTTTATCCATGATGGAACTGACCTCTGCCTCTAAAGTTCCAAGTAGAGAAAAAACATCGTCTGAATTTGCGATTTTCATTCCCGTGTGCTTACTCAAATCCTCAAAGAGTTTTTGGTTTTTTGCCTCAATCTCTTTTATTTGCTTTGAATCCTCGACCAATTTGTGGAGGCGTGGGTAATCTGCGCAGCTTGACCAGATCAAAAGTAGCTAGAATAAATTCAAAAGGTAAATAAATAAGAGAAGAAATCATTTTTATCCTTTTTTGGCTTCAATCTACTTTTTCGATTTTGATAATATTTTTATAGAATTCCAATAGAATCGAGATGACTAAAAGATTTCCGAATAATAAAATTCTCATATTGGACAATTCCAGAATAATAAAGTTTCCGATTAATAAAATTTCCGAAATTGAACTATTCCAAAAAGAATTCAAAATTATATTATATTCTCTTATACACATGAAATGTTGAAGAGTTTTAATTTGAAAAAATTGAACATTTTTTATTGCAAATCTGCAAAATAAAGAAAAATATAAATCTTGAAATTTGAATAATTTACAATTTTCTTTTTTCAACATTCAAAATTCAACATTCTGCCAAAATTTTTAACTTAAAATTGTAAATAATTCAAATATAAGAGTTTTTAATTTTGACAATGTACAATTTAAAATTATTCAATTTGTTAGTTTTACATTTAAAGTTCCGTAGTTTTGATACTTAAAATTGAACATTTTAAAGATTTATAATTGAAAAATAGAATTTTGTTCTTCGAGATTTAAGAATTTTTACTGATACATCATTAAAATTGATTGAAGAATTTTTTATTTTTTAAATTTTCAATGAAAAATTATGCAAGTTTAAAATTTGTAAATTTTGTAATTTTGATGATTTGTATTAGAAATTTTGTTAATTTAGAATATTTGGAATCGAAAATTTGACTTTTGTACATAAAAATTATAACAATTAAGAGTTTTTACTTGTACATTTTAAAAATTGAAGAACTTTCAATCATAAATTTTCGAAATGAAAGAATTTTAAATCTTATATTTTCAAAATTCAAGAATTTTAAGTTGTAACTCTTAAAGATTGCATAACTTCAAATTGTAAATTATTAAAATTGAAGAGTTTCTAAATTTGACAATTTAAAATAAAAAATTTCTGTAATTTATATGTGCATTCGAAATTTCATTAATTTTTAAGATTTTTACTTGAAAACTTTTGAATTTTGAACTTAAAAATCATGAAAATCATCAAAAATTAAGAATTTTGTATTTATACATATTGACAGAATCTTAAAAATTAAATAACTTGCAATTCCATATTTTCAAAATTCAAGAATTTTGAATTGTAACTCTTCAAAACTATGGGAGTTTTGCATAATTTTTGATTGAAAATTGAAGAATTTTAAAAATATAAATCTTCAAAATTAAATACTTTCTAATTTTATTTGATCAAAATTCAAGAATTTTCAATCGTAATTCTTTAAAGTTTCAAAACTTTCAATCATTGAAATTAAAAAAAGGTTTTGATTTGGATGATGTAGATTCAAAATGTCTTCAATTTAGAATTTAAAACTTGATTTTTAAAAACATGAAAATTTGAAAATTTTTATTCGTGCATCTTTAAAATTGTAGATGTTTCAATTGTTAAACCTAAAAATTAAAGAGTTTAACATTTAAAATTGCCACAAATAAGAATTTCAAAAAATTCCTAATTTTAAATTCAAAAAGCCGTAATTTTATTTTTTTCGTTCAAAATTTCTACATTTTTGAAAATTTAGAATTGAAGACTGGATTTTTGATTTCCAAAATCTTAAAAATTTAGAATTGAAGACTGGATTTTTTGTTTCCAATATCATAAAAATTTAATATTTTTTATTTTTACAACTCTAAAATTTAAGAATTTTTAATTGAAACTCTTTATAATTTTAGAACTTTGAATTTTAATTCATTAAAATTGCAAGGTTCTTAATTTTAACAATTGAAAATCATTCAAATTGTAGGTTTTAAAAATTAAAAATTATGTACTTTTGATGATTTACATAATAAATTTCTTATATTTAAAATATTATATTTAAAAAGAAGTTACAGATTCCTCCAAGTCGATAAAAAATTTTTAAAATAATTTTATTGTTCATTTTATTATTGTTGTTATTGTTGCATTTTATTGTTCGGAAATTTCGAAGTGTCGGGAATTTAATTTATCGGGATTTTTCAGTCGCCCCGTTGTTTAAAAATCTTAGATTTTTTTCGTATGTACATAAAAGGCGAAGCGATTTGGATGATTAATTAGTACCGTGTCATTGTCCTGTTGGTAATGCAAGGCCACTGGCTGCCATGGCAAGTCAGTTTTAAAAGTCTGTTTATCGTCTGGTTTCCAAAGACCCGCAGCCACCAATAATGCAGACATTTTTGCCCGATCCACGGCCGTACTTTGCAGCCAAAATATTTCAGGACTGTATCTACTTCCTAAAAATTTACCATATCTTTGCCGAAGATAAACACCCTGGTTATACTGATTTAATCTTCCTTTCTAAATGAAAAAAATTGTTCTTTAAAAAATGAATAGTTAAAACTAATATTTTGAAAAATTGTTTCTTTAACTTTGCATCTTATATAATGAATTTCTGAATTTAAATTCTGCCGATTACTGGTCAAATAATTTTTAAGGAAACTTGGAAAAATCTGCCTCGATCCGGATTTGAACCGGGAACGCCACTATTCACGAGTGGCGCGTTTAGGAAATTACCACTCGTGAGTAGTGACGTTCTTGGTTCAAATCCAGACTGAGACAGATTTTCTCTTGTGTCTCCAAAATTATTTGACCGTTAATCAACAAAATTCAAGATTAAATATTAATAATTAATTATCCGGATCGACAAAATAACATCACTCTAAATTATTTTCATCTTATACTTAAAAAACTAAAATTTCGTTGAAAAGATCGACAAAATGAAAATTTAAAGCGAAAAAAATTTAAATAATAAGTGAGAATAAAATAAATATAAAGTACTTGCATTGGTTAATTGTCCCCAACCATAAGGCTCAAATTTATCGTTAATATAAGGATCATTTGGATAAGTGTCCTGTGGTGTTCTATCTCCATGTCGAAGAGCCTACAAAATTATTTAAAATTAAAATCGATGTATTTTAAAAACAATTTTCGAAAATTATTTAGGAGAAATCAACTAGAATTCGCTAGAATTTAATTATAATTCTCAGGAATTTAATTAGTATTCAACAGAATTTAATTAGAATGAACCAGAATTTAATTAAATTTTTCCAGAATTTAATTAGAATGAACCAGAATTTAATTAAATTTCTCCAGAATTTAATTAGAATTCTCTAGAATTTATTTCGAATTCTTTAGGTTTCTTCAGATTTCAATTTGATTAAAACGATGTTTTACCTGAAAAAAATGTTTTCCTGGATAACAAATTTCGAGATTTTTCTTTTCACAGTAATTTTTGTAATAGAAAATTTAAACACACTTTAAACAGTTTTAAATTTCCACTACTAAATTTATTTATCAAAGATGTTTCAAATTATGTCAATTTTTTAAAGTCAAGAATTTCAAGAATAAGAAGTGAATTAGAAGTTTGTTTACAACAAGATGAAATTATTAATCTTTTAAGGTATCAGATTCTCCTCAATCAAAGATTTTTAAGCAGCGATGTAAAACATGATAACAAACTTTCAAATTTAATTCATCAGCAAACTAGTATTCAAGAGCAAAATTTAAAGAACAGAAGAAGAGATAAAAATACAAAACGACTTTGAAGGAAGCAGGAAACTACTTTATAAAAAAATGAAAGGAAACAAAAGTACAGAAATTGTCAACATGAGAAATAGTAGGGGGGAAATGGAATGTGATGCAGACGGAATACTAGAGGCTTACGCAGACTATTTTAAGAGACAATTCGGAGATGAAGCTATAGGACACCACAACTGCGATGTTGAACACGATGCGATGGAAAACTCAATTGAAAAAGTCTGTGTCACTGAAGTTAGGGATATAATTAAGAACTTGAAAAATGGTAAGGCTGAGACGTCACAGGCGATTGGAAAAAAGCAATTATCGTACCAATATACAAGAGAAAGGGAGATAAAAGCGAGTGCAATAATTACAGAGGGATGAGCTTATTAAGCACCGTAAGTAAAATATATTCAAAAATATTTATTCATAGGGTAATGAAAATAACAGAAGCAAAGATTTGGGAAGTCCAAAGTGGGTTTATGCCAGGAAGGTCATGTACGGATCAAATATTTAGCTTAAGGC
>NC_046657.1:84246565-84260656 GCF_010883055.1 Belonocnema kinseyi
TTACTAGGGACGGGAAGATAGATGAGGAATTAGATAGACGAATAAATGAAGGTAAGAAGGTTATTGGTAGAGTAGGTCCCCTTATCAGAAGTAAAAATATATTAAATAAAGCTAAAATGGCAATACATAATTCTATATTTATACCGACTGTACTATACGGTAGCGAGACATGGACTTATCAAGAAAAATATAAGAGTAAAATTAACGCAATTGACATGAGATTCATGCGTATAATATGCGGGAAAACCCTGATGGACAAAGTAAGTAACGAGGTAATTCTAAAAGAATGTGGTGCAGAAGAGACGCTAGTAGACACATGGGAAAGAAATCGGTTAAGATGGTTCGGACATGTTGAGAGAATGCCAAATAAACGACTAACGAAACAAGTGTATCAAGGTAAAGTAAATGGCAGCGTGCCCAGAGGTAGACCGCTGAAAGAATGGTTAGAATGTGTGAATGAGACCCTAGTTAGAATAGACATAAGAAGTCACAGAAACACGAGAGTCTGCTTGAAAAAATGCATGGACATAAAAGAAGCTAGAGAAGTGTGCCAGGACAGGAAAGTATGCCGGCAAATAGTTAATAAAAAGAGTATCAGTAGAGTGAATGACGCCTGAAACAAAAGACCTTGGCCACTAATGGACCCAAGTGGGGAACCTTACATAACGACTTCGTGAGGTTCTTCGCTTGGGGTGATTGCTAGAGAGATTGATCAGAAACCTGGGTCGGAGCAGTGTTGCGGAACGAACGTGTTATTTACTTAAATTGCACGAGAATTCTGGATCAATCTGAAAAATGTCTATCCCTTCCACACACTACTCCTTTCCCCTACCGAGTGAGTCACGCCTACCCCGAAAGGGAAATGGCTTAATGGTGCAATAATAATAATAATAATAATAAACATAGTATGTTTGAAGAAGGAGGTAAAGATCCTTGGTTTCTTAATTTGACAGATATTCAAATTCCTGATTCAGTTACAGATATTCTCAGATTAGGTCAAGGTTTTAGTAACCATGTGATAAAAACTAACGCAAAACAAATAATGGAAATAGTAAAAGATGTTGAATCAAATATACACAAATATCCTATTTTGGATCAGCAGGATTTCCGAAGCCAGGTTTTAAACTTGTCAAAGAGCTTTGTTGAGAAAAATGGGACAAACTGGCAGACTTCTTAATACTAGTATAGAGGAACGCAAAAGTGATGTTCGTTTAGGACGCTGTTATAAGAGTGTTCTTGCCAGATATACAAAGGCCTTTGTTGATGTTGACCATGAGTTTGACTGGGATAATGTTCAAATTTTGCATAGTGAAAGTAATGAGAGAAAGAGGGAATTCATGGAAATGTTTTATATTAAAAAACAAAAACAGTTATCTATTAATTTAAAAACCGATAAGCTGAACAAAAGTTACGCTAATATGATTAATTACATTTAACGTGGCTGTTGCATGAATTCTGTTTTTCTTTTACTTTCTCTATTTCTGATGTAATTGTGACAGATATTTATATTGTGTTTACAACGGATTAGCCTACCGACCCTCAGCCGATTCTCAGGTATCAAAGAGAGAGCACCTGTTCGTGGGTGCTGTCAATTTCTACCACTTAAATTTGTCTTGCCTTGATAAGGGTACTGTACGAGTACCAAAGTGTAATGCAATTTTATTTATTTATTTATGTTTTTTATTTTATTTTATTGTAATTTGATGATAATAAAAATGAAAAAAATGAACGAAAGAAAAAGAGAAGGAAGGGGATGTGGTTGGCTGCCTTCTCATTTTTCTTCCTCTTTTTTATTTTTGTCCGAAAATTTTATTTGTTTTTTTTCAGATTAAAATAGGATTTTTTGTTTTTGTTTGTTCGTTGTGGTCCAAATTTGGTCGTTGGATTCTTGTTTTATTTAACAGGATTTTGCATCAATTTGATTATTGGACGTTAAATGGGATTTTTAATTTTAATTTTGGTCTGATTTAAATTTCTTAAATTTTAATTCGCTAGAATTTAATTAGATTTCTCGAGGAATAAATTATAATGATCCAGAATGTAATTAAAATTCTCTAGAATGTCATTGAAATTTTATAGAATTTATTTATCATTCTTTAGAAATTAATTAGAATTCACGAGAATTTAATTAGAATACTCTCAAATTTAATTAGAAGTCTATATAATTCAATTAGAATTGTCTAAAATTTAATTAAAATTAAAATTTTATTAGAATATGATAATTCACTCGTATTAAATTAAATTATTATGTTTACTAGAGTTTAATCATACATAATATTTTAGATTTCAATCCAAACTCTCTGTACATTATTTTAAATATAATTGACTTGAATTAAATTAGATTTTTTTCATTCAGGAAATAACAATTAAAAACCAATTAGAATTCACTAGAATTGAATTCGAATTATTTAGAAACTTATTTTTATTTTTTTATTCATGAACAATAAATCACAATTCATTTGAATTTAATTAAGATTCTCTATAATTTGATTCGAATTTTCTAGATGCCAATTATTATTTCCCAGGAATAAAATTAAATTATAATTCCTAGAATTCTGTAGACTTCCGTCCAGATTCACTATACGTCAAATAAAATTTCCTAGAATTATTAGATTATTATAGTTTACTAGAATTTAATTATATAGAATTCTCTAGATTTCAATCGGAATTATCTGGGCTTTCATTTAAATCTATTTCACTACGATTTACTAGAATTAAATTAGAATTAAATTAAAATTGACTTGAATTTATTGGAATGGACTAAAAATCAATTATACTTGTATTATAATTTAATTTAAATTTACTGGCAATTGGTTAACATTCCCTTTTCAAAGTTTGAAATTCATTCTACAAAAAAAATTCCTATTAAATTTCTACTTTAATCAGACAGTAGTCAGTGCAGTTTTGGTGAGACAAGTCTGACTAAAACACAGCATTTCTACTTTAACTCTAACAGCAATTGAAATAATAGAAAATCCTTAAAAAGTTATGAAATAAGTTTAATAAAAACAAAAAGTAATAAAACAAGAGTAATCTAAATAAAAAACTTGTTGCTAACAATACCCTAGGATGTTAATAATAACAAATAATTGAAGGGTGGTAGTATAGAAATGTAGATTACCAACACTTTTTGGAAAATGTGTTTATTGCATGGCATATTTAAAAAAAAATCAGATACACGTTAGGTTCGAAGGATTTTAAATAGATTGTAAAATAGAAAAAATGTTATTTAAATTTCAATTAAAGTTTTAGCCCAGTAACAATTTTTTCTTACCGTCAGCATCAATATTTCTTGAAATTATCACCATTTATTGGAGAAAAAAAAATTATTTTTATATGCCCTTTAGCAAAAAATCGTCACACTAATGTTTAATTTTCTCTTTACAGATAGATTACGAAGTAGAATTAAATCATATCACTTATCAATATATTTTAACTATTTTATTTACTTTGAACAAATTTGAATAATAATAAAAAAAACTTACCAAAATAACAAATCTCAAAGTGTCAGAATTTGTATCTAAAGAATTATCTTCTTTTTCCTTTGAAACATCACGTACGATTCGCGATCCTGAGACAGCTATTAAAAATATAAAACAAATGAATTCATTTTAGTTACTTATTTATTTTAATGAACAAAATAAATAATGAATAAATGATAAATATACTTCTCAGTTTTTTCTTGTGAATTTTCTGGAAATCGCAATTTCCAAATGAATTTTAATTCTAAACATTTAATTCTGAGAGAGAAAATTTTAAATGTAAATGATTCTTTAATAATGAAAAGAATAATATTCTGTTGTTCAAGGATAAAATAGTTGTCGGTACCGGTAACCATGAAATTACCGGTCCCGACCAATTTTCAACAAACCGTACATTTTTAAAGATTTTTAAGTAACCCCTTGACGGTGGTGGTGGTAGATTCGAGCCACCCGGACTCTGCTCACTGCGGAGCAGTTTGAGCTCTTCAGGGAGGCCATCTAGAGGGCGCTCGCAAGTGTGTCACCAGATCAATGACCAAAATTCGGGACCTCCTTCTGTAGGGGAGGGGTTTTCGTATTCGTCACAGCCGACTCAGCAGCTAAAGCTTGGCTACATAATCATGATCCAACAAATCACGGTCCCGCCAATTCGATGCTCAAATGCGTTCGACTTGTTGTGGCTCGACCACCCCCACCATAAGGTGTTCGCACATGAGAATCGGCTCACGCACGAACCGTCCGTATATACACACTGAACGTCAACCAATCGCATGCGATCTGTCGTACTGCTGCGGTGTGAGCTGGTAACGTACCGTTCACCTATCGGACTGCCGTTCGTGAAGGAGAAGTTTGGCACGTTTCCAATGTAGTTTATTATATTATTTAATTATATATATAAATTAGTTTTTCCGCAAAATACACATAAATAACTACGAAGCTTGTCAAAGATATTCGAAATATTTAAAAAATATTACTTTCTAAAATAGCTTTCAATACCGACTTTTTTTCGCAATGGTAAACACTACACTCTCCGTAAACGCTCTAATATTGGCAACGTCGCAAACTTCTGCTTCTCCAGTGTCGGTTCGATAGGTGAACGGTACGTAGCCAGCTCACACCGCAGTAGTGCGACCGATCCCACGCGATTGGTTGGCGCTCTGTGTGTGTGCACGGACTTCTCGCGTGTGAGCCGTTTCCAGCATACTCTAAACCTATTTTAGTGTGCGAACACCTATACCGGGTACCCTCACCATACCCAGCCTCCCGAATTCCGTCTCAGAATCCAAAATGGAAGGGTCGTCGGGTGGAACCGTCTGATTGGTTGACTTTTTTTACCAAAGTAGGTGATGTTGAATTGATCCGAAAGATGGTACGGGTCAGTGTGGTTCTCAGGTAAGCTGGTAGGCTGGTAGACCCTGCTGTGGTCCTTCGGACTAAGTAAAGCGTCCTGGCGAAACGTCAGGCACGATCGGTCTCAGGGAAAAGACACAGCGGGAGGTTCCACACAAATCCTAGTTGTACAAATTCCTGACTACTAGGCGAGGGCTCGTACGGTCCACAACAACACGCCCTTCTACTACCTTGGACAAGTCAAATTTAGAAAGGCCGGCCAGAGACAGGAGGAGCCAGTCGGGACAGAAGAAGATCGGAGGTAGACCTAAATGAGAACTGCTGCTTTAGATATTCTTAACACGGGGAAGGCCCGGACGTTTCACAACTTGGTCTTGGAGGAAGTCATCCACATCACTCTTTGTACCAGTAGTTTTAGACAAGAAGTGGAGTCTCAGACGAACCCATTTTCTCTGATCACTCACAGATAGAGTTCGAGTTGGAACCCGTCGTACCTGTGGGTTCTTAGTAATCCAGAAATCCAATAAGAGCAGACTGGGATCAGTCTTCCACCGAACTAAGGATTGTTCCCTCGGAGATGCCCAGGTCAATTATAGACGTTAACATCTTGGAGAAGGCAGCCAAGAATTTCACGGAGGCCGTCAAATCTACCTATGAAAGTAATTGTCGACCCAAAAAAGTCCGAAAAGGTTGGAAGAAACTGGTGGAATGGGATCTTCAAAGAGCTTCATAGGGAAACCAGAGAGAGATTTAGACGTGCCAGTACTGGCGAAATGGTTAACTGTGGACCTCATTTACGACGATGAGGGATGAATAGAGAAGTGCAATACGTAAAAGAAAGCAAGAAAGTTGGCCAAACTTTTGCACACACGGAGAGAAGTTTGGTAGATCCGCTTACCCAACACGTACAATTATCGCGCCAATCACATAGTGGAAAGGGCCACTTCTGTTTAGTAGAACGGCTCTACTGATTCAGGAGAACCTTTACCCCGAACAGGCTCAACCTTTTTACCAACAGTATAGTCGAGCTGTTCTGCACACGCGGCTCTTGCGGCACAGTTCAGCGCTTACACAGTTTAGGAAAGTATAGCACCCACGTTTTAGAGCGACCGATTTCCGCAAGTTTGGGGTAACCATTGCCCCGAATCTGGAGGAGAGGCCACACCAAACCGAAGTGCAGCCACTCTTATCGCTAGCGTGCCGGTTTTACCTAACTTCTCTCCGTGCAGATGTTGAGAAAGGAGCACAGGCGGCTAGACTGGACAAACTGCTCTCTCGAACCCCGGAGGATTCTCACCTGATCAAGGTATATTCTCCGGGCTTCGTGTAAAGTCTGGAGACCATAAGGCTGGAAAGATCATTATAGAGCCGCTCGTGAGACTTGCTACGGCTAATCTCACATTGAGATATGTCTTGACGGCATGGAAAGGTACGAGAGTAGTCTTCATTCTGAAAGCAGACATGATCGGTTATACTTCACCTAAGGATTTTCGTTCCAAAAGCCTCACATCTTTCCCACTAAAAACAGTGGCTACTTCACAAGGAGCAACATGCATGTAGAAGAAATTTTCACTGGATCCAAACCAGTTGTAGGCATTTCCAGTAGGTTATCACAGAAGAAATCAACAGTTGGCTCTTGGGTTTAAAGCTAAACGCTAGCCAAGCGAAGGAAATTCTCAAGCTCGGGAAGAGCAGAGTGAAAGTCTTACAGAAATGTTTATAGGACATGGAAACCTCGGATATCACAAACATAAGACAGAGCTTGCAGATATCCCCTTTGTCGCATGTGCGGTTTGATGATGAGACAGCTATTTATATCCTTTGCCACTGTCTCGCGATTGCGGAAAAACGTCTAACACTCACGGCCAGTAACTGCATCAGTGAGTCAGACATATCGGTCAATAGCGTGGCTCTGATCCTCGACGTATGGAGTGGGCTTTGGGGTCACGTTTAAGCTCACAAGCTGACGCCAGAGGATAACCCAAGCGTTAGGGGCTGTTACGGTCTCGACCCAGAAAATAATAATAAAAAACAATGCAATTTTTACTTAAGATTTGAGGGCAAATTTGAATTAATTTTGTTTAATAGTATAATTTAAAGAACATATTTACAAAGATCTAAAATAAGTTCCTAAAATTCCGAAATGGAATGTAGAAGGTTTCAAAGCAACATTTTTTTTTTATTTTGCAAGATTACAACATTTTTTTAAAAATTCGAACAGATTTAAGAGATACTTAAAAGTTTAAAGGGGTACAAAATTAATTTCATTTAATACAGAATATAGATTTTTTAAAGATTTTAAACAATTTTGAAACATTTATTCTGAAGAAATAATTTTAAAAATTTCAAAACATTCCAAAAGTTGTTTAAAATTATGAACAAATATTCTCAAAATATTTAAAGGACATTTTTCAAAATTCAAGATTTTAAAATAATTTTAGGAATAAATTAATTGGAGTCAGTTTAAAAGGTACTTAGGAATTTTTGGAATTTTCAATTAATTAAAAATAGTTTTAAGTTCTAAAAGATTTCTGAAAATTTATAAATTATTTCAAATTATATTTGTATAAGTTTAAAAACAGCTGAACAAATAAACTAAAATAATTAATACTATTTTTTTAATTCTTAAATGCTTTCCAAGTGTCAGAAAGTCTTAAATATCTTTTAAACTACTGATTTTTTTCCTCAAATTTGGTAAAATCCTGTAAAATAGAACAAAATTTCTTAGAAATTTCCTACATACTTTTTCGAAATATCTGAAATCTTCCAAATTAAATTTCGAAGATTTACAATGTTATCAATAATTTAAGGTTGTTCTGGCGTTTTCAGTCAGAAGCAGGTATTTTTAGTAGAAGTTCATTAGATTTAAAAAGATTTCAATTTGTTTGATATTATAGGTTAGAATAATGGTTTTCAATATAGATTTCAAAGAGGATTTACAACGTTTGAATAATTGAAGGCTATGTTAGTATTTTTCGTCAGAAATTGGTATTTTAATTTAAAAAATTAATTTTTCATACAATAATCACAACTTCATCGACGATTTAAAATTTATGTTGACGTTTTCCACCAGAAATAGGTATTTTTAGTGAAAAGTCATTAAACTGGGAAAGAAGAATCACAATTTTTAAATAATTAGAGGGTATAAGATAGTGGTGTTATAAATTTCAAAGAATATTGTAATTTTTTGAACAAATTTAAGGTTATTTTAGTATTTTTTCATCAGAAATGGATATTTTAAATTTAAAAGATTAAATTTTTAAAAAGATTCACAGCTTCATGAACGATTTAAGGTTATTTTGGCGTGTTCCACCAGAAATAAGTATTTTACTAAAAAATCATTCGATTTTAAATGAAGTTTAAATTTTTTGTACAATTGTAGTTTAAGATAATGATTTTTATTTATACATTTCAACGAAGATTTACCATTTTTAAACAATTTTAGGTGATGTTAACGTTTTTTTACAATAAACAGGTTATTGTTTATAAAAAATTATATATAAAAAAATCATTTTGCCACAATATGTATGTGATTTTTAAAGAATTTTTCATTTAATATACCCATTATCGATATAAATGTTGATTATCTGAGTCTATACTACAATCCTTTTGCTATAATTGAGGCGCCGAACAGTGGGGCCAAATGAGGTGCCCGTGGACAAGAAACTGTTTAGCCCAAATTATTCGACCGATTTTTAATTTTTTTTAACTTAAAGCTTATGAAATTTCTAACAAAGTTGTCGAGGCATATTAAAACAAAAGATGTTTAATTTGGTTTTATTAACGAATGAAAATTAATTAAAAATTTTTTAAATTTCGAAGGTGTCATTTTGTGATAATTTATCCAATTTATGCAAAAGTACACAGAATTAGTGGGGAAACTTGTCTTGAATGATTTCCAACAGTATTTAACTTGTATAAACAAATAGAATTTGTTATTTTTATAAGTAAGTATCAAATCAAGAGTTATTTTTAACATATCTGAAGTTGATTTAAAAAAAAAACGAGTTCCTTTTAATGAAAAATTACAATATTATGCATTTCTTAATTAATTTTGTTTAAAAAAATAACACTAATTGTGTGAAATCAAAGAGTCGCACAAAAAAGCTATTAGAGAGATATTTATTGTCCTTTCTGTTCAAAAAATGAAACAAATCTATTTAAAAATTACGAATTTATACATGTGTTTATAAACTTTGTTTAAATAATTAACAAATGGTATCTATTTTTTATAAGTCATATCGACATTTATTTTTCGCTTTCCACTTAAAAACACACATTTCTGAAGTAGCTATATATACTTTTTACGAAAAATCTAACTTTTATTGATTAATTTGTTTATAAAATTTTTAAACATATTTTCATATATCTGATACTGTTGGACATCATTCAAGACAAGTTTTCCAACTAATTCTGTGTACTTTCGCATAAATTGGATAAATTCCCAGAAAATGGAATCTTTGAAATTCTTTTTTTTTATTTTCATTGTTAAATAAAAAAGATTAAATAACTTTTTTTAAATATGCCTCGGCAGCTTTGTTATAAACTTCATAAGTTTTAATTTAAAAATAATTAAAAATCGTTTCAATAGTTTGGGCTAAAAGTTACTAAAGGAGACATATAATTAATTTGCTGGAGTGGGAAGGCCTCTGAGTTCTTGAAAATAAAGGATTTTTTATTTTTTGAATTATTTGCGAAAAACTGTTTGTGAAAAACAATAGCTGATATTTCATCCCTAAAATTATAAAAATAAATTTTAAAAATGTTCTTTTGAACCAAAAATAGTTGCACTTATTACAAAAAAAAAACGAATTTTCAGTAAAATAATGGAATTCTCAACCAAAAATATTTTCTTCAAAAAATTTTAATAAATAAAGAATGAAATTTGTACCAAAATATAAAGGGGAAAATGGTTTTCAATAAAAAATAAATATTCGAATAACTATTTTTCTTTAAAGATTTATTTGTTTCCTCGCTTTAAGGTTATAGAATTGTAATTTATATTTTTTTACAGGATTTTAAAAAATTTTAAGAGAAGTTTAAGATAGTTTAAAATATATTTAAGACTTTTTGAGATTTGGAAAAATTGATTTAAATTATTTCAGGAATCTTAAGAAATTTGGTTTATTATCTGGAAAGCTTCGAATGCTTGAAAAAGTTTCAAAATTTATTTCGGAATGTTCAAAAATCTACATTTGGTTTTAATTTGTTTGAAATCTTTTCAAATTATTTTGGAAATTTTTTAAAAACTTCTCAGTCTTTTTTAAACTGTTTTAACACTCTATTTTTGCTTTAAATTTCAAAAAAATTCTTCAATAATCTTCAACATTATTCCTTTTTTTGAAAATTTTGGAAATAATTTGAAATATTTTAAAATCTTTTTACGTATTTTCTTCAAATAAATTTTGTAAAATAAAAAATCATTAACATTTTTCCCCGAAATCTTAAAAACACTTTTTATTATTTTGAAGCCTTCGAGAACCTAGTAAAAACTTCAATATTTTATTTCGAAATCTTGAAAGATCTACACTTTGTTTTAAGTTTTTGAAAACTTTTCCAATTTTAAATTATTTAAAAAAATGAATAATCACTTTAAACACTTCCAGGAATCTTCAGAAAAGATTTTTTTCCTGAAACTTTTCAAAATCTTGAAAAAACTTCAACATTTTATTTCGAAATCTCCAAAATTCTATTTTTTATTTTATGTTTTTTGAAATCTTGTCAAATCGTATATTATTTTAAAAAGATTTTTAAAACTTCTAAATATATTTTCGAATGACTATAATTTTTCCTAAAATTTTGAGAAAAATTTGCAAAATAAACAAATTTCCTGAAAATCTTCCCGATTTGTTATTCATAATTTTTAAAATCTTTTGTATTGTTTTAAAATATCGAAATATTGAAAAAATCCACACTTTTTCAAAAACTCTCTATTAATATTAATTTTATATTTTCAGTAAAAAATTTGCGTCAGACAAAGAAAAATAATCGCGCGCGTAGCGGGCGTCTTTGTTTTCTACTTAGCAGTAAATTAATTTAAAAATAAATAAAAATACAATAATTTGATTATAAAAATAATAAAACCTATATCTATGTATAGTAAAATACAAAAAATGAAAATAAAAATGATAAAAATGTTTATTTAAATGGTAATCAAATTTAGAATGTATGTTTTTTTAATAACCCAGAAAATATATTATTTGAAAAACGCCTGAGAAATTCTCCTTGAATTAATTCAATTTTTTAATTGATACCATATCGACTGAGTTTGAAACCAGTTTGAAAATGAATGTGCGACATTATAAAATATTCTTTGCTATTAAATGGTTTATAAAACTGAAATTACCATTCATCTCAGAGACAGATATTGACCTTTTGATAAGATAGGCAGAAAATGAAAATCGTATAATGAACTGGCGACAAAAAAATGAAAATAGACTGTAAAACAATTATCTATTTTTTTCCACAAAATTAATCCTCCTTTCAAGAGACTTTTTATTTAATAATTTTTTTTCCATTTTCTAATTTTCAATATTAATAATTTATCATTTATCTCATAATTTAAAATTATTATAATTTTTTTATTGTTCTCGAATTATTGTTTTGAATTTTCGAAAGTGAGAGGAAGTTGAAAATAAGGTACAATTTAAATTTGAGTTTAATTACCAATAATAGAGGTGCAAATTGTAGCCAAACCGATGAAATAAAGTTTGGATTGCGCCATCCTGGTGGCTGGAAAAGCAAAACTTTTTTGCTGTTTTCGATTAAAGTTTGCTTTTCACAAGCTTACGAGCCACGAGGTTGGCGAATACTGAGCAAGAAGATCAAGTGCAACTTATGATAAAATGGTTTCCCCCACCATGAGGTTATCTTGGCACGTGTATGGAAATAAGGATTCCCTGATAATAATCACTGTATAACTTCATTAGATCTTCCTTAAATAGTTTTGTTTTTATTCAGTTTTCTGAATTCTCAGTTCTGATGTAAATGATTTTTCTATCAATAGGCTCCACAAATTTCAAATTTGAGATCACTTTTGGATAATTTTTTGAAGCGGCTGAAAAATCATGAAAAATAAAATTCCCGACACTGTAAAATTTCTGAGTTGGAAAATTTTCGAATAATAAAGTTCCCGACAGATTATTTTTTATGAGTATTAATTATTGTATTTCTGTCGGGAATTTTATTATTCTGCAATATTTCAACTTGATAATATTATAAACAATTCGGGAATTTTATTATTCGGTATTTTTATGATTCAGGAATTGTAATATTCAGGAATATTTCTATTTATTAATATTACATACTGTTGGGAAATTTTATTATTCGGAAATTTTATAATTCTGGAATTTTTTTATATATGAATTTTCCAATTCGGAAAGTTTATTATTCGAGAATTCTCCAAATTAGGAGTTTTATTATTCGGGAATATTCTAATTTGGTAATATTATTAACTTTTCAGGAATTTTATCATTAGAGAGATTTCTCATTCGGAAATTTTATTATTCGGAAATTTAATAATTAGGGAATTTCAATATTCTCAATTAGTCCAATTTAGTAATATCATAAACTGTTGGGGAATTTTATTATTCCGGAATTTTACAATTCGGGAGTATTCCAATTTAGTTATATTCTAAACTGTTGGTGAATTTTATTAATTGGAAATTTCATCATTCGAGATTTTCATTATTTAGAAATATTTTTATTTTGAAATTTTATTATTCGAGAATATTCCAATTTGGTAATATGATAAACGGTTTGAGACTGTTCTTATTCGGGAACGTTATAGTTTAAGAATTTTATTATTCAGGAATTTTCCAATTCAGAAATTTTATTAATTGGAAATTTTATCATTCGAGATTTTCATTATTTAGAAATATTTTTATTTTGAAATTTTATTATTCGAGAATATTCCAATTTGGTAATATGATAAACGGTTTGAGACTGTTCTTATTCGGGAACGTTATAGTTTAAGAATTTTATTATTCAGGAATTTTCCAATTCAGAAATTTTATTATTCGGGAATTTTATTATTCGAAAATAGTCCAAATTGGTAATATTGTAAACTATTGGGGACTTTTATTATTTAGGAATTTTATTATTCAGGAATAATCCAATTCGGTATTATTATAAACTTCAGGAATTTTCCAATTCGGAACTTGCGCGAGACGTGTCAAAATGTCAAATTATACGCTCGGTTGCAAATGCTCAAAATTTGGTTTTAAGTACGCGATTTCATTGACAACATATGGAGAGAGTTGCTGCAGGTTCGTATGATAAAATTTCAATGCAACTTGCATTTTAATAATGCAAGAAGTATTATAGTAATGACTTCAAAGTTTTCTTTTCAGAAAGTTTTAGCAAACTAAAAGTTTATTTGAAAAAACATAATCTCAATAAAAGCTCCGCACTGCTCCGCTGATTTTCCTGTTGAAATACAAGCTCAGTGAGGTGGTGATTAAAACTTTTTAAAAATGTGCTGCTCCTAACTACTACTTTCGTTTTAAACACGTTTACAAGACAGGTGTACGTGCATAGTGATTAGGCGCAGCAAGAGCGAGCGTAACGTCAGTTTTTTTAAATTTTCTCCGCCATTTCGTGACGGCCATTTTTTTTTTTGACTATTTTGACCTCAAATTCGAATTCCTTGACCCCGAAAACTTCCTGAAGTCTTCTTCTCATGACCGTAACATCATTTTTTTCAAACTTTGTCCGGCATTTTGTTTTTGACAATTTTTGAAGGGATTGAAACCTCCCTAAAGACAGCGCCCTGGCGAATCATCAGGCACGATAGGCCTTAGGAAGAGGACAGGTCAACTTTTTTGTTTGCCGGCCACGGATAGGAGGAACCTGTCGGGACCAGGAAGATCGGGGGTAGACCTAAATTACTGCTACCGGCTTAACCATTATCCAAATTAACTTGAATCACAGAAAAGGCGCCTCTGCAGTTTTGCAGAGCAACATGGCTTCGAGGCACACATATAGCTCGTTAATCCAGGAACCTTGCTTCGTTCGAGATTCATACACAGCTAAAAATTCTTGTACAGGAACCACGGAGGATCCTGCACCTGTTCCTGTACACGGTACCGCACACGAACCTGTACAGTTAATCCCGACGGTTCCTGTACCAGAATTTGGCGAAGGAAATTGTACATGGTTCTGCATAGGAACCTATATGCGAGGTAACCTTTGAATGATCCTGTACAGGTTCCTTCTAGAGCCAATTGAGGTGTGGGTTCATGTACAGAATCATGTTTAG
>NC_046657.1:84260756-84263834 GCF_010883055.1 Belonocnema kinseyi
GTACTCTAATACATTTCCCAAAGTTTCAGCTCGATATTTTATTTACAAAAAAAGTTCTGAGGTTCAAAAAAACATTCAGTGAACTGAAAAACTGTGGTCGGTGATATAGGTATTTAGCTGTGTCACATGCCCTTAAACCCTAATTTTTACCATTTTTAAATTAACTTTAAAAAATTAAAATAATTGTATTCCTAAAATCGATAATTATACAATTAATACATATTATTATAAATAATGTAATCATTAATTACTGCAAAATTAATATTTCTTTGTCTATGACTTAAGGTCAATTAAGTAAATTAATTATTCAATTCTATATTTTTGTTAAATCTTAAATAAATGAATTATTTTTAAATTTTTAAAAATTTAATGGTTTTTCTATATCTAATTATACGATTATAAGAAATATGAATCCAGGTTTAATTCAACTGCATTGCATGGCCAATAAATTTCCGAATTGAAAAATTCCCGAATTATAAATTTCCCGAACAGTTTATAATATTACCGAAAGGGATAATTCCCAGATAATAAAAAAATTCCGACATAAAATTTTCGATTTAAAAAATATCCGAACTAGAAAATTCCCAAATTTCAGAAATTAAAATTCTCTTTTATCAATATTTTTTATCGATTGGAAATAGAATAATCAATTATTTGTTGGACAAAAAATATATTTGTAATGTTTAAAGTTTCTAAAATTATGGGTTAAATTTAAAATAATACTTGGAAACAATATTTTACTGGAATAAATTTCTTTTCAATTTGATTTATTTTAAATTCAAACAATAATTTTAGAAACTGTCAACAATAACAATAATTTGTTATAAAATTATTTAATTATTTGTTTTTAATAATTACAAAATTTTTAATTGTTTAAATTCGAGAATTTTCTAATCCTGCTGTACTATAATTCGGCAATTTTCTGTCGGGAATTTTATTATTCAAGAATGTTATAATTCGGCAATTTTTTAAATTCGGTAATATTATAAACTGTAGGAAATTTTATTATTCGAGATTGTTCATTTTCGGGAATTTTTTAATTCTGTAATTTTTTGTCAGGAATTTTATTATTAAGAAATTTTCCAATTCGGGAATTTAATAATTCAGCAATTTTCTGTCAAAAATTTTGTTTTTCGCGAATTTTCAAATTCGTTAATATTTGTAAAATATATACTAATAAAATTTCTGAATATTATTATAATTAATCAATTAATTAATTACTTCAAAATTAATAATTTAATTATCTTAATGATTCTCTTTGCCGAAGAATTTCGTCCGATTTTTATAAAGCAAATAATGATAGTGGTTATAAAATGAATATAAATCATTTGTTTAAAAAGGTTATGATTAATTTATAACTTTTATCAATCAATTCTTTGTTGTGTAAGAAGACTAATGATCGCATAATTTTTTTTTTGCTCAAAAATGACCCGGATGATAATCTCTGTTTCCATTAGACATTGGATGACATAAGTGGAGAGATAATTAGATAATTGAACTGCAACGTGGTTTCGATCTGTGTACACTTTCATTAACAGTCTTGAATTTTAATTCAGAGTCGCCGTTTAATTTAAAAAAAAACCTTTGATATTAAATTTAATCATTCTTTCTGCTATGAACTTGGAGTACTGAATAAATATTTTGTGATAAAAACTGAGCGGAAGAAAATTAAATATGTAATCTAGTTTCAAAATTTTTAAACATATAATAATAAAATTTTTTTATCAAAGAAAATTCTTTGTTTAATTTTTCAAGATTTTTAGAACTATTGTGTGAATTTAAAATAACAATAATTGTATAAAAATGGTATGAAAAAGAAATTAAAAAATGTATGCGTCCCGAATGAAAAAAAAATTCTCCCTAAATTGTAAACGGATCTAATGATATTTTCCAAATATACTTTTAATTTTGTTTAAATTAAAAATTCGATTTTTAAGAACAGTTTTTGTAATTTTTTGTAATACTATGCTCGTTTTCAAACACATTTTTTCAATTATTGTTATTTTAAATTTAAATGATAATTTTTGAAAAACTTTACACACTTAACAGTTTTTTTCGATACAAATATTTGATTATTGTGCTTTTAATAAATAAATAACGCTTATTAAAAAATATTTTGAATTGTTTGACTTGGGACAGCCAGGGTGGTCGTTTTAATAAAAGAAAAAAATTCCGGATCATTTCCCAGTTTTTTTCCATGTATAAAATGGAAGCTAATAACATAACCCTTTTTAACTATCCAATTTTAAATTAAATGCAGTTAAATGTTTTCAATGCTTTAAATTGAAGAATCAATGAATTAAAAATTATTTAAAACTATACCATTTAAGCAATTTTAAGCTAGAAACTTAAAAATTGGATTATATTTTTCTTATGAACTGAATTTAAATCCTGCAATATTAATAAAATCTTCCACATTCATTTTTTATGATTTTCTAAATCTTTTTAAATATTCTCTTCAAATTAATTTATCAAAATAAAAAATAATTTTCTATTTTCCTAGGAATCTTAAGGAAATGTTCCTTATTCTTTTGAAGCCTTTCACAATTCTTAAACAACTTCTACATTTTTTGTTGCAAGTCTTCAAAAACCTATATTTTGTTTTAAATTAGGCCGTGGTCTATTTGCACTGCAATTTCGGCACGAATAGCCGGATTTTGTTGGTACACGCAGACCATTCCCTGGAAAAAAACCAGCCTCCCTAATCCCTTTACCCAGCTACAAATTCCTGTACAGGAACCTCGGAGGATCCTGCACATGTTCCTGTACACGCACCTGTACGGGTTCCTGTACAGGTTCCTTTGCGACGAAAATAGAGGCGCAGGTTCCTGTATAGTGACATGTATAGGATCCCTTACAGAAAACCATCAAAGGAACCTTTGGAAGGTTCCTTTACACAAACATGTATAGGTTCCTTTACACTTGCATGTATAGGTTCCTTTACAGAAAGCCATCGCGAAAACTCATAACGGTTACACCTATAAAGTTGCCTTCCTTTTATTCTCTTAAAGAGTCAACTCACCATCGAGAGAGCAAAGCCACTATCGAACCCTCGTGGATAAGTTCCTACAGATCCTA
>NC_046657.1:84263934-84284329 GCF_010883055.1 Belonocnema kinseyi
ATGTTGAGGTTCAGAAAAAAGATGAAATAATTTTCAGTGAAGTTCCTACCAAAATCCAGTACCTAAACGTACTTTATTGTACTCTAATACATTTCCCAAAGTGCCAGCTCGATATTTTATTTACAAAAAAAGTTCTTAGGTTCAAAAAAACATTCAGTGAACTTAAAAACTGTGGTCGGTAATATAGGTATTTAGCTGTGTCACATGCCCTTAAAGCAAAAAATTAAGCATTAAAAGGACCCAGTTTTTACTATATAATTTAGTTGAATGAAACCTTGAATCACATTTTAAATAACCGAATAATTATATATAAAAAATCATTCAATTTTAATGAAGTAAACAATAATTGAATTATAAAATTATTGAATTTAAAGAAATAAATTTATTTATGATACATATGATTTATTTATCATAAATATAATACTCAAAGATCTTTGCCCACGAAAATTTATCTTGCTTAAAGTTTAAAAACATTATTTTTTGAATTTAAAACAATAACAATGTTATAAAAATTACATAAAAAAATAATTTTAAAAACATGTGCGCGTCGAACGAAACAAAAAAACATTTCTACTTAAATTTTCGACAAGCCTAGTAACATTTTCCAAACAAGATTTGCAGGATTTAATTCAGCATTGATTTATTTCGAAATTTCTTTTTAACTGGATAAAAATATTTGATTATTGTATTTTCAATAAATAAATAATAATTTATAAAAACACCATTTTTAAAATTGTTTTAGACTTTTTATTTCTATTTTATATTGTAAATTTAATTCTAACCTTAGATAAAGAATGTTATTAGGATCATTTAATAATTATTTTCGAATTAATTAATTATTTGCAATAATAATATTGATAAATTACATCAGTAAAGATTTTAGAAGTAAATGGTTTTAAAAAAAATAAAACCTTCATTCTAACGCTATAACCAAACAGTTTAATTTGAAGTATTAAATTATCATTATAGATTTATAAAATAATTATAATTTTATTTATAACCTTGACATACTATTATTTAACATCTCACATGTACTTTATTGCAGAAAATTATAAACCTGTTTGTCATTGAAAATAGTGGGAAAATTGTGATTGTTAAGTCATTCTCGTCGCATAATCATCTGCAATGATAAAGATAAAACATTTACGTTCATGACTCCCGAGTTGATTACGAATGACTGGTCACGTTTTTCCATTTCAAAGTCAAGGAAAACTTTGCACCTATAGAAAAATCTTTTTGTATTCAAGAGAATAGAACATTTTTCTTAAGATTCATGGGAAAATTTGTCATATTTTTTATTTTGAAAAATTAACTTTAAGAAATTTTAGAAAAGATTTTCTAACATTTTTAAAGAGAATGAAGATTTTAGAAAAAATTACTGTATTGAAAAGAATTAAAAAAGCAATAATTAAAGCAATTTTTTTATTTCAAGGATTTAAAAAAAATTTAGGTAAAATTTAAATAATTTTTAATTTAGAGATTTTCAAAACATGAGAACAATAATGTATTTAAAGATTTTAAAATATTTAAAACAAAGTATAGAGTTTTTAAGATAACGAACAAAAAATGTTTTTTAAAATTTCGAGGGAAATTGTAAATGATTTAAGTTTTTTGAAAAATTAGTTTTAAGAAAAAGGTCGAAACGATTTAAAAAAAAATTCCTAAAATTTCAATACAGAATGTAGAAAATTTTAAAGCGAAGTTTTATTAAAAAATTCATGTATTCATGAGAAAACAATTTTTTTAAGTTCCTGGGAAAATTTGTAATGATTTTTTATTTTGAAAAAATTAATTTGAGAAGAAAATTGACAAATTTACAACATTGTCAAAAAAAAGAATTTTTAGAGATTCCTATAGCATGTCAATAGTAATATAAAGTATAAATATTTCAAAAAATTAAAAACGAAGTATAGAGATTTGAAAAATTTGAGATTTTTTTAGATTCCGAGGAACATTGATTTATTTTAAGGCAATTTCTTTAAGTTTGTAGCATTTTTAGAAAATTGTAAGAAAAACGCGAATCAGTTTTAAATATATTTAGAAGGTTTCAACATTTTTTTAAATAATGTAATATTAAACAGATTTCAGAAGATTTTAAACAAAGTGTAGTGTTATGAAGATTTCAAACAATAAACTTAGATATTTCAAATTATTTTTTATTTTGAAAAATTAATTTCGAAAGAATATTTAAAAAGATTGGTAAAATTGTCAAAAATGAATTAGGAATAATTTAAAGCAATTTATTTAAAATTGCAGAATTTATAAAGGATTGGCATTATTTTAACAGATATCTAGAAGTTTTGAAAAAAATTAAACTTATGTAATATTTGAACAGATTTAAAAAAAGATTAAACAAAGCGTTAAGTTTTGAAGATTTCGAACACAACATTTGGAAGAATTTTAAGGATTTTGAAAGGTTTCAAAGTAATAAAAAAATGTTGTTACCAAAAATTGGAATTATTTTTAAAGATATTTAGGACTTTAAACAAAAATTAGATTTAAAGATACAAGATTTCAAAATATTTAAAACAAAAGGTATATTTTTGAAGATTTGTAAATAAAATTTGAAAACATTAATTATAAGAGATTAACATTTTTTTAAATATTAAATATGAGAAAAAATGTCAAAACCAAATCCGGAAGATTTTCAGATAATTTTATGAAAAATTCGAATCAGTTTACAAAATATTTAGGAATTTTCGAAGTTTTGAAAGGATTAGAAATATTTTAAAACTTTGAAAAAATCAAAATATCTATCAAATATTTTATCATTTTGTCTAAACGTTAAAAAATTGTAAATAACTTTCAAGCTGACTCAAATTTTTCCTAGAGTTTTGTAAATTCTTGCAAAATAGAAAAAAGTATTGGGAACTTTGTAGATACTTTTTCGATATATTTCGGTCTTAAACTTAACTTCTTAGTTAAACATTTATGTTATTTATCTACAAATTCAACTATTTTCGTACAAAAAAATCAACTGTTCAGATGAAAATTAACTTTCTTGTTGAGAATTAATGTGTTTTAATGCCAATTTTTATTTTTTTGGTAGAATTTGGTTTTTTAAATATGATTAACTTGGTTGAAAGTTTAACTACTTTGTTAAAAATTTAATTTTTGATTGGGGATGCACAATTTTAGTTAAAAGTTCATCTCTTTCGTTAAAAATTAAATTTTGTTGTTGTAAAAAATTAATTTTTTAATGAAAAATGAAACTATTATATTTGTAAATAAAAATTTATCTTATTCAGTTGAAAATTTAACTTTCTGGTTACAAGTTTATATTTTTTAGTTGAAAATTCAACAGTTTTATGGAGAAATTAATTTTTTGTTACCGTTTAAATTTTTGTTCGATATTTCGAATTGAAAATGGTCTAGCCTTCATTTTTTAAACAGAAGAAAATCGTCAAGGCAACCGAGTAATCATCAGATTTCCTTTGTTTTTATAACCGATCGGCTTCTTTCGAAAAAAAGGGTCCTCTTACTGCAGAAAAAAACATTAGATTATTTTCTCTCTTTTTTTCGCATTCCTCACAGAAAAAAAGTGACTAAGAAAATTCGGATTCTATGCTAGGAAAAAATTGAAAAAAGTTCGAACTTTAACCGCAATCCTGAAACCGGAAAAGGAAAATCGCTCAGCCGTGGATCACTTAAGCGAAGGAGGGCGAACGGCGGTCTCCAGGACCCGAAAAACGCGCCGTAAGAAATCCAGAAACTCGGTCGGAAAGGTGAAAAAAAATTTTTTAAATAAAATAAAATGATTTTGAAAAGAAAATAATAAATAATTTTAAAAACATACAGGCAAAGATGGCAAGTTCGGCGGAATTTAATAAGGAGACGCAAAAAATGGGGCAAATTGCCTCGGTTCACTTGCCCAGTTCTGCCCCGGCAATTTCAAATCAGAATTTATCTTCTCAGCCGATGCGTCCCAGGTCACTTTACACGGCCCACAGTTATCACGCTCAACCCGAGGAGAACTTTCAGGTAATTATTTATTTACTAATTTATTATTCATAAAAATGTCAAAAAGTTACTTAGCAAAATAAAATTAAGTTCTTCAAATTCTCCCTTCCCAGCTAAAAAAACCTAATTCTTAAAACAGTTATCTGCTTTAATTTCAGATATAAAGAATTTCTCATGTTCAATTAAAAAAATTTAGATTTTTTAAATTTCCCGGTTCTAATCGATTAAAAATATTGATTTATCAAGTTTTCTTCTTTTCAATTCAAATAAATATATATTGTTCATTTTATCCCTTGCAATCCAGCCGTTGGTTTTTTATTTTATATCTTAATTATCTCCTTCTAAGCTGAAAAAGGTAAATTTTTTTCAAAATTTTCCTTCTTTTTATCCGAAATACAATTTTTTTAAATGTCCTTATATTTAAAACCAATTTTTTTTTAATTTTCCGAAAGCGACCTAGAGAAAAGTTTCAATTTTGCAATAATGTTTTCCTTTCAAACAAAAATTTTATTTCTCTTCTAATTTCTCCTATTCAATCAAAATAAGGCAGATGCATTTTTAATCAAATACTTCAATCTAATAACAAAAAAGAAGAATTTTCAACAAAATACATAAATTTTCAACTAAAAAAGATCAATTTTCAACTAAAAAATATAAATTTCCATCAAAAAATGAAATAAATCCATTTCACTTTGAAAAAATCATTTTCAACTGAAGAGATGAATTTTCTAAAAAAGATAAATTTTCAATAAAAAATTTAAATGTTTAATTTCCCGTTAAAAAAATTAATTTTGCAGAAAAAAGAAGAATTTTCAACAAAAAGTACATAGTTTAAGTTTTAAGCCGAACTGTTAAATTTTCAGTCAATAAAATTAATCATTAGCAAAAAAATAGAACGGATTTTATTTTTTCCATTTTAAATAAAAAACAGTTGAATTAATCCTTTCGAATTTTGAGCAACAGTAAAATCTATATAAAAAATAGTTTAATTTTCAACGAAAGAGATGAATTTCCAATGAAAAATACGAATCTTTAACAAACAAACAAAAAAAAGAATTTTTATACAAACAATTTGATTTTCAACCAAGTAGTTGAGTTTTCAACCAAAATTATTATTTTTAGCGAAAATTAAACCGAATTTGAATAAAATACCTAAATTATAAAATTATGAATTTTTTACAAAAGAATTGAATTTTTAATTAAGTAGTTGAATTGTCAACCAAAAAAGATGAATTCTCAATAGAACATTTAATATGTCATATTTCAACCAAAAAAATTTTTTTTTTAACCAAAACATAAAACAGTGAATTAATTTTCAACCAAAACAAATGTTGCATTTTTAAGCACAAAGATTAATTTGTAACCAAAAAGATAAATTTTCTACCAAGGTCGAATTCTCAACTCAAAAAAATAAATTTTCAACTACAAATAGTATGATTAATTTTTAATTAATAACAGAAAGAATTTTCAACAATATTGGTCAATTCAGTGATATAAAACTACTTCGACAAATAGAAAAAATAATTACTTTTTAATTTTATAGTACAATTTGACTAGAATTTAAGAACGCTCTCGAAAAAATTTGATGACAGTTCCAGGTTTTTCCAGATGAGTAGACATCCCTTGGTGAAAATGTCCGAATTTCCAAACAATTTTAATTTTATCAACTCTGGATTAAAACATTTGCATTAAAGTTATTAAATGACATATTTATTTGTTTTTCAAAAGAAGATTTTCTTCAATTGGCACTTGGTCTATAATTCTTATTATATGTTATATTTTTTTCTTAAAAATTAATTATTATTAATTATACGAATTAGGTTTCGTATATTAAAAAAATAATTAAGAAAAAATTAATATAAAATATAATTAATGCCAATTATAAAACCTTCTTTTCGGTTTGGATTGATCATCTGCATTTTTTGCAGAGGTATGGTGAATTTTCAAAGTACTTCGAGACGCCTCCTTCGGACCAGTGGAATGGAATTGGGCCCACAACCTATTCATCTTCAGCTGCCGTTTGGCGACAACCCAGAAATCCAAAATCGATTTCAATCCCCTATTATGCCACGGAGGAGGCTTGTATTTATACAGAAAATTGGCGAGATCATGATACGGATGCAACTGCGGGAGCAGCAGTTGCAACTCCACATGGGACTATTTCTTTGAGACTTCACAATCGAATCCGAGTCGATATGACGATCGATCGGGCCGTCAGGGTCATTAATTTCAAGGTAGGGTATCCAATTGGCCATTCAAACTTTAAAAAAATGCCAGGCTTTTTCCTGGTTTTCTTGGGCGAAAAAAATTCCAGGTTTATTTTTAAGTCCTTATAAATAATAATTATTATTCAATCTACTGATTGCTTTATTATATCAATTTTGAGTATAAATAAACATTTAAGAAGTGATTTTTGAAGATAAAGCGAACTTACAAGTGAAGTTCGATCATAATTATCCTAGTTCCTTGTTCGAAGAGATTAACTATATGTAGTACGGTCCTTCGACACCAGATGACGCCACTTTTCAGAGTATCTCGCAACTAAAAATGAAACCTATATCCCTTGTCGTGCAGGTTCGGTGAGTCATTAAAGTTCAGAGTCAAAGGGACGTTGAGTGTAAAATGGGTGGGTTATTACTTATTATCTAATTAGTAATAAAGGGAGGGACGTTAATCTCTTCGAACAAGGAACTCGGATAATTATGATCGAACTTCACTTGTAAGTTCGTTTTATCTTCAATTATCCATCGTTCCTTGTTCTTCAGAGATTAACTATATGTAGATGTTTATAGTAAAAATCACTGATATTACCAAATAATATATTTAGAAACTTCATTTTTAATTAGATCATTAGTGCAAGTAAGTTACAAAAGATTGCAACCTTATTAATCAATACAAACACTTTCAGCAAAGGTTGCTTCTACATTAGTTATTTGACGATTATAAAATTTTGCAAAAACATTAGATTCGTGCGACCAACCCGCCGCCTGTTTTATAACATTTATACTGATACCCCTTTGAAAAGCTTTGGAAGTAGAAGCGTGTCTCGTAGAGTGGCTTGTAAAATGCTCATCTATTTTACAAATTTTCAACACCGATTTTAGCCATCTACTGATGGTCTGCGATGTTGCCTCCTTGTGGGGCTTTTTATGGTCAAAAATAATTTTTCTTTATCCTTCCTCATTATTTTCGTATAATCAATATAGTGAATGATAGTTTTTGCAATGCAAACATGAGGTCTAGTAGGAAAAAACGGTAAAAAAGCATATGGTTGGTTCGCTCCTGGTCTCGAAGTCTTAACTAAATCGAAAATTCTTAATTGTACACCCTCCGAGGGTATTTGTATCCCTTCTAGTTTTAACAAAGATAAAGATTGTACTCTAAATCCTGTACCCAGTGCCAGCAACATTGATAATTTAAATGTTAGCCTTTCTAGCGTTAAAGATTCTAATGGAAACCAGGCTTCTAGCTCTTTTAAAACAACATTTACATCCCAAGTATTGCTGTATTTTGGTTGAGATGGCCTTAGCCGAAAAACACCTTTAAAGAAACGATTAATTTCTTTATTGTTAGAGAGCTTGTTATTAAACAATAAAGAAATTGCTGCTCTCATGTTATTTAATGTACCATACTGTGCCCCGTCATTAACCTGATTCGTCAAGAATTTCAACACAAAGTTTACGTTCCCATTAAAAATATCTTGATTATTAGAAGTACAGAAGGAACACCACTTTTTCAGAGCCGGAGTATATTGCTTATATGTGTTCTCTGATAAAGAATTTAATATGATCTCAATCGAAGGTTCATCTAATCCTCTTCTTCTGTAGATTTCCCCGATAAGATTCCTGCAATCAAAGTGAGCTGATCGCACAGTGGATGCTCTCGGGTTCTGCAAGGAGATATTAATAACGATTTAGAAGGTTCGAAAATTAAGGGATTTCCTCTCAACATCTCTTGAAAACTAGGATACCATGGTTGACTGGCCCAGTATGGCACAACTATGATACCTAAAGCCTTATCCACTCGGATTTTCTTTAAAATTTTTGTTATCAAGGAAAATGAGGGAAATGCATACCAAAAAAAATTTGACCAATTTACGGTGAAAGCAATAACAGCATACGCTTCTGGGTCCCTTTCCCACGAGCAAAATTCTTTACATTTCCTATTTACCCTAGTTGCAAAAAGATCAATGTCGGGATTGCCAAATTCTCTCACAATGCGTTTAAAAACGTAATCGGCAATTTCCCATTCCGTGTCAACGTTTCAAATTCTAGATCCCTCATCTGCTAGATTTTCTTTTGAAGCTACATATTCTGCAAAAATCCAAATGTTGCGTTCTATGCACCATTCCCATATGGATCTGGCAATGCTATTTAAATGTGTGAACTTAATTCCCCCCATCTTATTAATGTATGAAATTGCTACAATGTTATCAATCCTTAATAGGATCTGGCAATTCCGGTCATCTTTAGCGAAACACTTGAGGGCAAAAAAAGCTGCTAATATTTCTAAAAAATTTATATGACGCGATCTTTCTTGGGCATTCCAAGCCCCATGGGTACTCTGATCATCGCAAACAGCTCCCCATCCAATGTCCGAGGCTTCCGAGAAAATCTCTTTGTCAAATTTGAATTTACGAATGTTATTAAAAGCCATTAAAATTGCCTGGTCCCACCAAAACAGATCCTTTAATGCCAAATCAGTGAATTTTATTATCTTCTTTGGATTACATAATTTGATTGATCCTTGCAACCATTTTATCCTCTCTAGTTCTTTATAATAAAGCCAACCCGAGTTAACTGCAGGACAAGCTGCAACCAAAGTTCCTATTAAGCTTAACAGTTCACCAAACTCGCAAAACTTTTGAGTTAAAACCTTGTTTACAGTATTTTTTATGTACTCTTTCTTTTTATCTGAAAGGTAAATTATCATATTTTCTGAATCCAAAAAGAAACCTAGATGTTTACAAATTTGTTTTGGCTCGAGTTCTGATTTTTTAATTTTTACTATGAATCCAAGATTAATCAATGTGTTTTTTACGAATTCCGTTTTAGCACTACATTCTGTCTTTGATCGGCCAAAAATAAGAAAATCATCTAAATAGATCGTTATACGAATCTCTTTCTCTCTAAAAAACGTTAATACTGGTTTCATTATTTTACTGTAAATATAAGGACATGTGCTCAAACCAAAAGATAGAACCGTGAACTGAAGTAAAATACCATTGTAAATAAACTTGAGATATTTTCTATGTTCGGGACTAACTGGTATCATGAATCTTTTAAATCAATGCTACACATAAAATCTCTATCTTCGAGAATGTTTATAGCTGTCCGGATATCTTCCATCTTGAAGTGTTGTGTAAGTACAAACCTATTAAAATCTTTTAAGTTTAATATAAATCTGTAACTACCATCTGGCTTTGGCGCTAAAAAATATGGCGATATGAACTGGTCTTCCGAACTTTCAGCTAATTCGACTGCCCCCATTTGTTGTAACTTATTAACAGACTTTTCTAAATGAGTCAGTTCGCTTTTCGAGAAATTACATAAAGTAGGAATTTTTAACTGAAAAACCTTCTCTTTAAAAGGTATTTTGTATCTCTGAATTGAATTTAAAATCATACTATCGTTAGTTATCGCGCGCCACTTTGTTAGAAATAATTTTAGTCTTCCTGCTGAATTTACCTCAGTTATTGTTTCTTCTGCTGCATGTGTTGTGATTGGATATATTCCCTCGGCTTCGGAAAACCTCGAAAACATCTCTGATTGGGGTTTCTTGAGGTGTAATATCTTCCTCCGCGGTTCATCTGGTACACCTCTCGCTTTCCCGATGGACCTCTCCAGTTTGACGAGCCTCTCCAATTTAATGAAGTATTGGGTTTACCTCTGTTTGATGGAGGCTTTAAATCCTTTCCTATTCTTTCCACTACTTTGACACTATTGACCAACTCTTTTACATTATTCCCAAATAAAAATTCTGTAGGTTCAACTTTATCCAAAACGGCTTTGACTTTTTTATCAAAGGCAGGAGTAATGTATACTTTTCTAGCTATTATCCAAGAAAGAAAAAGATCTGCATTTATCTTGAACGCTTCAGACAAGTGTTGAAGGAGTACATCTCTGTCGATAGGTTCTATTTTGTCATTTAAAATCATACTCAATGCTGTTGCTGTTAAAGACAAGCTGGAACCAATCATGTTTTAATAATTGAAAAAATATCTATCCCTTTTGATAGCATCCTCTCTTAAACTGGCTTGGATTTCGGCGTTTAGCTTTGGTGCGTCCATGTAACAATCTTTGTATTTTCTTGGAACTAATTTTATAATCCGAGATTTTTCGTCCCTAGAGATGCCTTCTTTGAGCCAAACTTTTATTCTATTAGCAACCTCCTCTGTGAAATCTGCTTCTTCAATTTTAGCTTTATCGGGATGGTTTCCCTGAAAAGCGGTTGACTCATCATATTGTGAAGCCTCGTCACTCGATGAATTAGTTCGTTTATTTTGTATCGGCTCCATCTCGGTTTCCATATTCCCCCTATTATTAGTTGATTCGTCTGAAGAATCTAATGGAAACGAGACGGAATTATACTATAATATTTATTCATTTAAATGACTATATTAAGAAAAATTATTTGTCTCAATTCTATTTTTTGCTTTCCATCAACTTTCTCCATTTATTTTGAAGATCAAATTCTCAGCTGATGTCTACGCTTAAACGATAGCTCGGCTGGATTTCTTGTTTATTCAGAAATTCAAAACAACGATGCAGATATAGTGTACCAAATTACACATGGTATTCGAATTTATTTGCTCGGCACATGTCTCCGCTTTAACGTGAGCTCGGCCGGCTGCGGAACAACAAGTAATGTGATATACCATAAAAACGCTTTTTGCGCATCAATTTTAGTCATAGTTTGCTAGCCCATGTCTTCACTTCAATGAAGCTCGTTCTGCCGTAGAAAAAGAAATAAATAAAAAATAACGCTATATTGTCACCTGTATGTCCTGAATCGTCAGCATCTGTAGCTTTCTGTTGTTCGCTTTGCATTTTCCTTATCTTTGGGTGTAATATTTCCATTTGTTCTTGAAGTTCTTGAAACTCTTCATTAGGCTTTTTTCGCTTGTGCGAATTTGTTTCACACATTTTAAACTTTTTAACCTTATCACCCACTATGAACACTTCGACCCGTTACCACAATGTGCCGTCATCGGCGCCAAAAGACGTAATGACTCAGTACTCACCGAACCTGCACGACAAGGGATATAGGTTTCATTTTTAGTTGCGAGATACTCTGAAAAGTGGCGTCATCTGGTGTCGGAGGACCGTACTACATATAGTTAATCTCTGAAGAACAAGGAACGATGGATAATAGAAGGTGATGTTTGAAGAAAATTTGGGGAATACATTTTTTTTACTAATAATAATTCAAGTCGAAATATATTGCATTTTCAACCAAATAGTGGGATTTTAAACCAAAAGAGGTGAATTTTCAACCAAGCAGTTGAGTTTTCTCACTAAAAAGTTGAACGTTTTAGAAAACATTTGAGGTTTAAATCCGAAACGATTAATTTTTAACAAAAAAGTTTATTTTAACCAATGAATATACATTTATAACTAAATAATTAATTTTTCAACAAGTAAAATTAATTTTGAACTAGAAAGTGGAATTTGCAAACCAAATATTTAAACTTTTAAGCAAAAGCAAGGATTTTTTAAGAAAAAAATTTGATTTCGAAGAAAAACAGTTGCCTTTCTAATCTAATAATTAAATTTCTCGAAGAAAGTTGAATTTTTAACCTAGAAAGATGAATTTCCAACAAAAAAGGAATTACTTTTCTACTAAAAAATGAAATTTTCTATAGAAAAAGATAAAAATTTCACAAAAAGGTTGAATTTTCGACGAAAAATATGATTTTTTCACCAAAAGATGAAGTATTATTAGTCCAAATAAATTAATATTCAACAGAACCGTTGAATTTTCGATCGAAGACGATAATCTTTTAATAAAATGGTTGAATTTTCAACTAAATAGTAGAATTTTTAATCAAAGGAATTTAATTCAGAAGAAAAAATATAATAATAGACTTTTTAATCAAAAAGAATTAATTTTGAAGAAAAAAAATGACTTTATCATCAAATGTTTAACAAAAAAGTTGAATTTTCAACAAAATAATTCAATTTTAAACGAAATAGAATTTTTTACCAATGACATTAATTTAGAAACAAAAATATAATAACATACTTTTTGATAAAAAATAATTAACATCAAATCAAAAAAGATTAATTTGTCATAAAAAAATATCATATTTCTATCATGAGATGAATTTTCAATCCAAAAGGACGAATTTCTAACAAAATATTGGAATTTAATAAAAATATGTAAAATTTTCACCAAAAAGTAGAATTTTAAGCAAAGGAATTTAAATCTGAAAGAAAAATATAATAATAAACTTTTCAATTAGAAAGAATTAACTTTCAACCCAAAAAGATTACTTTTTCACAAAAAATATAACTTTTCTATCAAAAGATGAATTTTCAATCCACAAAGATGAATGTTTAACAAAATAGTTGAATTTTCGGAAAAAGTATTTGAATTTTTCAACAAAAAGTAGAATTTTTAAGAAAAAAATATTTATTCTGAACTAAAAATATAATAGACTTTTTAATTAAAAAGAAGTAACTTTAAAGAAAAAAATATTCACTTCACTAAAGATCAGTTTCCTATCAAAAAATGAATTTTCATTTTAAAAAAGTGGAATTTTCAACAAAAACAGTTGGTTTTTCCAACAAAAAGGACGACTTTTTTAACAAAGAATTGAATTTTTAATAAAATAACTAGATTTTGTACCAAATAGTAGAAATTTTAACCAAAAGGAAATTAATTCAAACCCAAAAATATAACAATAAAGTTTTTAATAAAAAAGAATTAATTTCAAACCAAAAAAGATTAATTTTCCAAAACAAAATATCACTTTTGTATCAAAAGATAAATTTTCAATAGAACAGATCAATTTTTAACAACAAAAATTTCAACAAAATAGTTGGATTTTCAACAACAAAAGAAAAGATTAAAATTTTCCACCAAAAAATGAATGTTCAACCAAACAGTTGGATTTTCGACCAAAAAGGATGATTTTTTTAACAAAATAGTTGAATTTTCAACAAAATAATTAAATTTTTAAACAAAAGAAATTAATTTAGCACCAAAAATATAGTAATAGACTTTTGAATTAAAAAGAATTAACTTTCAACCAAAAAAGATAACTTTTCAAGAAAATAGTTGAATTTTCAATAAAATGTTTAAATTTTCCACCAAAAAGTAGAATTTTTAAGCAAAATAGATGAACTTTGAACAAAAATATAATAACAGACTTTTCAGTTGGAAATAATTAACTTTCAATCAAAAAAGATGATTTGTTCACCAAAAAGATCAGTTTTCTACTAAAAGATGAATTTTCAGCAAAAAAGTTGGTTATCCGACCAAAAAATATGAAATTTGATTTGATTAATATTTAGTTTTAAAAAACTAAATAAACTAAGCTTAACTAAAAAAAGTTTAATTTTTAACCGAAAATGTTGTAGTTAAATTTTTATTGTGGAAAATTAATTTTCGATAAAAAAATACACTTTTTCTACGAAATAGTTTAATTTTGTATCAAATAACTGAATTTTATATCAAATTGCGTAATTTTTAAGCCAAAAAGACAAATTTTCCATAAAAGAGTTCAATTTTTATTCCGAGAATATTAATTTTCAAACAAAATTTTTATTTACGACCAGATGGATTTTTAACAAAATAGATAATCTGTCAGTTAAAAAAATAGATTTTTAACCAAAAAATATGAATTTTCTACAAACAGAAATATATTTTGAAAACCAAAAAGATGAATTTTCAAATAATAACAACAAAACTGTTTCTTTTTTAATAAAAAAATTGATTATTTAACGAAAAAAACGAATTTTCAACCAAATAAATAATTTTCCCACCAAATAGATCATTTTTTTACCAAATTATTTATTTTTCGAGACGAAAAAAAATCTTACCTGGTCCATTTTTAACCAAAGGAGGTGAAATTTCTGCAGAAAGAGAAATATTTTCAAAGGAAAAAGATGAACAATCAATAAAATAGTTGAATTTTCAACAAAAAAAATTGGCCAAGAAAGAAACCAAATTTTAATCAAATTGTTGAATTATCAATAAAAAAGACGAATTTTTAACAAAATACTTCAATCTTGAACTAAAAAGATTAATTCTGAACCAGTTACATTTTTTATCTGAAAATTGATTTTTTTACTGAAAAAGACGAATTTTCAACAGAATAAATCAATTTTGCACCAAATAGTTCAATTTTCTACTAATTTCAAGATGAATGCTCAACAAAATAGTTGAATAAAAAAGAAAAAACATTTGGTCAAGAAAGAAACAAAATTTCGATTAAATTGTTGAAATATCAAACCAAAAAGACAAATTTTCAACAAAATACTTCAATCTTCAACTAAAAAAGATTTATTATCCACTAAACAGTGGCCATCTTTAATCAAAAGATTAATTTTTTACCAAAAAAGAAGAAATTTTCAACAAAATACATACATTTTCCACGGAATGGTTAAATTTTCTACCGTATTGTTCAATTTTCGAGTCGAAAATATAAATTTCCTACAGAACAGATGGATTCATCCCAAAAAAAAGAAAAAATGTTTAAAAAATTCGAATCCACACAAAAAAATGTTATCATGTCCATTTTAACCAATGTAGGTGGAATTTCTACAGAAATAGAAATATTTTAAAACCAAAAAGATGAATGTTCAACAAAATAGTTGAATTTACAATCTTAAAAGATGTGATCAAGAAAGAAAGAAAATTTCAATCAGATTTTTTAATTATGAAGCCAAAAAGACGAATGATCTAAAAAAATTGTTAAATTTTCAACAAAATCATTTAATTTTCAACCAAATTTGTCCATAATTCACAATATTTTAATGTATTTGAAAGAGTTTATGTTTCGGACAAAAACAAATAGACTTCAGAAAAAGTAGCATTTGAGATAGGAGGCGGATTAAATTGTTCAATTTTTTAAATATTTTTGGCGAGCTTAAAATATATTATAAATTATAGATATATTATATTATTATATTCACCAATAAAATTAAGGATGACCGCCAAAATGAAAACGAAAGCGTTAAACATCCTCATTTTTTCCAAGTTGAGGAAAAACTGTTTAATGGCGTCAAACTTGTTTATTTCAGGTTATAACATTCATTATTATCATTATTCTTATCTGATTGAAAACTGTTGAGGTGGCATGCAAACTTTGCTTACCTATACAATAAAACTGTGCTGACAAATGTAAAATTAGAATTTATTTACCAATCAGTAATTCATTTATTTGAGTTTCTCAAGGTGAAATGAAATTATAGCTACACGTCTCTTTTTTTTTATTGAAATAGTTAAGTTTTCGGTAAAAAAATTCCTTTTTATCCAAAGAAAAAACCGTTTTTCAATCAAGCAGCTTATTTTTCAACCAAAGAAATTAATTTTCAATTAAAATGATTAATCTTCAATAAAAACAAAACAAAACTGTCAGAAAAAGAGTTTATTTTCCTACCAATTAAATTTATTTTTTTACCTAGAAGATAAATTTTCAAATTTCAACCAAACAGAAGAATTTTTAATATTTTTATCTATAAAAAAAGTCGGGTTTTTAAACAAAATACGTCAATTTTCAACGAAATAAATAAATTTCTAATTAAGAGAGAAAATTTTAGATCCAAATTGTTAAATTTTAAACCAGAAAAAGTGGAATAGTTTAATTGTATACCTACTAAAAACATAAATTTTCAACTAGCAAGATTAATTTTCTACAAAAAAGACAAATTTTTAATTTTACTTTTTAAATAGAAATTATCAATTTTCAACGAAATACTCGAATTTTCGTCCAAAAAGATGAAAGTTCAACGAAAAATTTAATTGTAAAATGATTTGATGAAACAAATCAACCCTTTCTTCGACCGTTGATATTTATTGATTTCAAATCATAGATTTCAAATTATTTATGTCTTACGGTCCAATCGTAAATCGAAAATAAATATGAGTCAAAAAAAGTGTTCTTCGAAACTTAGATATTTATTTAATAGAAAAAACTCCTTTTAAACTTCCTGACGTTTCGGTACACATGCGTACCTTTTTCAAAGGTGCTTAACCTAAATAATTATATTAAAGATTAGTAATTTTAGTCTGAACAAATATGATGGATAATTACATAGATTTAATAAATTGTTACCTGAGTTGATGATGGTTTAAAATAGTCAAACAGATCAAATTTCAGTCAAAAAAAAACATAACATTTAAGTCAATTATTTAAAAAAAAAATTAATTAAAATTTAGTCATTTTAGAAGTCTCAAAAATACTGAGACTTCAATCGATTAGACTACATTTTTTAAAAATATAGTACGAGAAAAGAAATTAGCGTAGGTTAGGACGGAGAACAGAAATTGACGTAATGAACGATGATATAATAAGCAAGTTTTCATTGAAAACCACTGATGAGGAAGCACGTAATTGAGTTTAAATTTGAAATAAGAAATTTAAAAAAATGTGTATATGTAAACATACATACATATGCATACATATAAACACACATATAGCATACATACATATACACATATATACATATAGAGATGATTAATATTAAAAACATTATTTTATACTACTCTGATAAATTTTATTAATATTTAGAATTTCAGTCTGTAAATTAACTGAAATCTTACGATATTTGTTTATAAAAATAGACTCAATAATACGTCGTTGATAAGTATTTTTTTCTGTAGCTAATATTTTAATACGTTTAAAATCAAAATCAAAGTAATGATTGAAATTCCAAGAATGTTGCGACAGACCTGTGTTAAAATTCCCAACTTCCCGTACCTTTGAAAAAGGTACGCATGTGTACCGAAACGTCAGGAAGTTTAAAAGGAGTTTTTTCTATTAAATAAATATCTGAGTTTCGAAGAACATGGTTTTTTGACTCATATTTATTTTCGATTTACGATTGGACCGTAAGACATAAATATTTTGAAATCTACGATTTGAAATCAAGAAAAATTTAATATTTGTATTTACCGTTAAAAACTTATTTCTTAACCAAAGAAATCGGATCTTTAGAAAAATAGGTAAATTTCGAATGAGAAAAATTCCTTTCCATCCGAAGAAAAAATAAGTTTGCATTCAAATAGCTCATTTTTCAACAAAAGAAATAAATTTTTAATTAAAATAATGAATCTTCAATAACAAAAATAATTTTAAACAAAAGAGTGTAGTTTTCATCCAATTAATACTTGAATTTTCAACCAAAAAGAAGAATTTTTACACAAGTAAATTAACTTTCAAAGAAAACAATTATTTTCTACCCAAAAAGTCAATTTTTTTTAGCAAAATACGTGAATTTTCAACGAAATAGATGAATTTTCAATTTAAAAAGACAAATTTACATCCAAATTGTTGAATTTTTTACTAAAAAAAGGTCAATTTTCCACTCAAAGAAGTTAAACTTTCTACTAGAATTGTTAAATTTTTAGTTAAAAAATTGATTTTCAACAAGGTAGTTACATTTTTAAAAAGAGATTATAATGCTTTTTTCTGATTCTTTTAATAAAATAGTTTAACTTGCAACCAAAGAGTTGTATTTTTAATTTAAAAAGAGGAATTTTCAACAAAAAATATAATAGATTGATATTTCATCAAGAAATAATTTAGTTTTAAACAACACACACAATTGAATTTAACCAAATATGACGAATTTTCAACAAAAAAGTCGAATCATAAAACAAAAAAGATTAATTTTCAACGAAATAGTTGAATTTTAGTCCATATATTTAACACGTAAATATAAATCTTCAACAACAAAGATTTAATTTTCGAAGAAGAAGTGGAATTTTCTACCAACTTGTCGAATTTTGTACGCAAGAAGACGAATTTTCTACAAAACAGTCGAATTTTAGTCACGAAAATAGAATTTTTCCAAAAAAAACAGCTGAATTTTCAACAAAAGAAACAAATTTATAAAAAAGTTTAATTTTTAACTAAAATTATAAATCTTTAAACAAAAAAAGGAATTGTTAATAAAGTAGTTTATCTTTCAACCAAGTAGTTGGGTTTTTAATTTAAAATTTTGAATTTTTAATTAAAAAAATATAAGTTTCATATTTTAGCAACAAATAATTGTATTGAAAAAGAAACCATTAAATTCAACCAAAAATGACGAATTTTCAACAAAAATTTGAATCTTAAAACAAAACAGGTTAATTTTAAACGAAATAGTTGAATTTTTTACTCCAGAAAAGCTGACTTTTTAACAAAAAATGGAATAATTAAAATTTCTACGAAGAACAATATTTCTCAATTTAGAAAAGCGAATTTTTACAAACAGACGTATATGTAATACGAAAATATGTATTTCCAATAAGAAAAATTGAATTTTCCCACGAGAAGTTGAATTTAATACCAACTTGTTGAATTTTCTAAGCAAAGAAAAAACAAAGAACAATTTTCGACAAACCAGTAACATTTTGAAACCAGAAAATATAATTTTTCCACAAAACAGCTGAATTTTCAACAACAAAAAAAATTTCAACCAAATAGTTGAATTTTTACTCTAAGAAAGTTCACTTTTCAACAAAGAATTTTTTACAAAGAAGTTGAATTTTTCAACCATAGAAATGAATTTTTAACAAAAATGGAAAAATTTGCAAAGAAGAAGAATTTTTTTTAATTCAATTTACAAACATATCGATGAATTTACTACTAAACATATCAATTTTCAAGAAAAGAAAAACAAATTTTCTTAAAATAAGTTAAATTTTCAAATGAAAAATAATATTTCAACCAAAAAGATTAATGGTCATGCATCAATTATAAGATTAATTTTCAATCAAAAGAGTTGAATTTTCAATAAAATACATGAATTTTTATCAAAAAAGTTACATTTTAAATTAATCAATTTTTAACGAAAAAAACTGATTTTTTTTAAAAAATAGCTTAATTTAAATCAAAGATGTAAATCTTCAGCAAAAAAAAGTAAAATGTAATAGTTGATATTTGAACAAAAATATATTTTAAATACAACGCCTTCGAGTTGAACTAAAAAGGACGAATTTTCAACAAATTATGTAAGTTTTTAAATAAAAAGATCAGTTTTAACTATAAATATAACAAATAAAACCAAACAGAAAAAACTTAACCGATAAAAGCTTAATAAAAAAACAGTTGAGCTCAACAGCAAAAAAATCTCCCCCCGCCCGAAAAATTTCCTGGATCCACCCTTGTTCCTATCCAATATTTTTCCTGATCCCACAACTCCTGATTCGCAATTTTTCCCAAGTATAGAATAATATTGTCCTGGCCTTGAGCGGTTCCGGAGCTGCAGCAGCCCTTTTGCACCCCAACGGAAGAATTTACCAATATGGTTCTCGGGTAGAAATCCTGGCTCACGATACACACGGCAATAACAAGTTTGTTAATCAAATTGTCCAAATTTATGTTAAAAAGGACCTGTCGAATCCGGAAATTATGAATAATTAATTAGAGAATTAATTTTTTATTTTCAGATACGCGAAGATGTGGTACAAGGGCGTCAGTTTCACTTCGGAACTTTGCGCTCTTGTTTACCTCGTGGATGCCGCGGGAACCAGGACTACGACGGATTCCTTTTCTGATATGAGTCAGGTAACAAATTTGAAAAAAAATATATTGTTTGAAGATATACGCTTTTTTCAATTAACAAAATAATTTTTTTTCAAATTTCCCGCCTGACAAGCTATCGGAGAAAACAGTTTTTTAAATTTCTTTTAACTTAGAAACAAACTTATTTTCTAAAGTTCTAGAATCTTTCATTTTCTATCTCTAATCTAGAAAATAAATAAATTTTAATATAATTTCCTTCAATCAACCTAGAAAATAATTATTTCTTCAGTTTATTTTCATCAAAAATATTTAGATTGTCCGAAGTCTATTGAAATCTTTTAAAATATCTTGAAATTTCTGGAATTTTTTAAGTTATTTAAAACTTTTTGAAATTCCCTTCAATGTCTTGAAATCATTTCAAATCCCTTAAAATTTCTTGAAATCTATTGAAGACTTTTTATAGTTGAATTTTCAACCAAAAAAGTTTTTTCACTCAAAGAGATGAATTTTCAACACAAAAAAAAAGAAATTTTTAAGAATAAAAATTAACATCGTTTGAGATTTTTAGAAATCCCTTAAATTCTATTGAATTTAAAATCCTATGAACTCTTTCTTAATCTTTAACATCTTTTGAGATTTTTATAAATCCCTTAAAATCTATTGAAATTTTTTTTAATCTCTTGAAAGTTCTAGAAATTCCTGGGATTTTTTAAATTATTAAAACTTCTTGTAATTTCCTTCAATTTCTTGAAA
>NC_046657.1:84284429-84385231 GCF_010883055.1 Belonocnema kinseyi
GATAAATTTTATGATTTTCCAACCCATCCATAATCTACGTTTTCAATATGAAACACTTTAAATTCTTAAGATTTAAAACTGGAGTAATATTTAATTTTGAACGAAATAGTTGAATTTTCAACCAAAAAAGTTTTTTCACTCAAAGAGATGAATTTTCAACACAAAAAAAAATAAATTTTTAAGAATAAAAATTAATTTTTAATCTAACAGTTGCATTGACAATCAAATAGAAGAACTTTCCAGTAAAAGAGATTAGTTTTCAACAACAAAAAATAGTTAAAGATGTAACAAAATACTCATATTTTCTAGACAAAAAAGACGACTTTTTTCGAAGACATTCGAAAAAGAAAGATACATTTTCAACAAAAAACGATGACTTTTCTGCCATAAAAGATGAAATTTTAATCCAAAAGGATAAAAATTTAAAAACATAATTAAATTTTCGACGGAAAATTATGTGGTTAACAAAATGGTTCAGTTTTTCAAAAATAATGCAATTTTTAACAAAGTTAAATTTTCAACCTACAAAGAAGCATTTTCAATCAAATCGTCGATTTTTCAAACAAGAAAGATTAAAATTCAATCTCATATTTGAATTTTCAAGACAAAAAGACCATTTTTCTTAGAAGACAGTTCAACTTTAATCAAGAAAGTTCATTTTTAACGAAGAAAGATTACTTTTCTACCATGAAAGATGAATTTTCAAAAAGTTAAATTGAATTCTCAACCGAAAAGTTGAACTTTCACGAAACTAGCATAGTTTTATAACCGAAAAAAGACAACATTTAACAAAATACATGAATTTTCTACTAAATAGTTAGATTTTTAATTTAGAAAATATACAGGATAAATTTTTAAACAAGAATGGAATAGTTAAATTTTCATATGAAAACTGTGATGAATAAATAACTGTAAAACAAAACAAAAAAACGAAATGTCAACGAAGTGGTTAAATTTTCAAGCCAAAGAGATAAATTTTCGATAAAGAAGATTTATGTTCCATAAAAAATACGAATTTTCAACTTATAAAATATACAGAATAAAGTTTTAACTAAACATAACAAAAGTTAGATTTTTCAGATTGAAAAAATCATTTTCAACCAAAAATAAAAGAATGTTTGACAAACAAAATGAATTTTCAACCAAAAAGATAAATTTTTGACCAAAAAGATTAATTTCCTATCAAAAAAGATGAATTTTAAATTTTTAAGAAAAATATTTAATTTTAATGCCAAAAATACGAATTATCTAAAATAAAGTAGAATTTTCAATAAAAAATATGATTTTTGAACGAAAAAGTTTAATTTTCAACCAATTGATTCAAATTTTTATCAAATAATTGAATTTCCAAACCAAAAAATTTTTATATAAAAAAAGCGATTTTCAATAAAAAAAATTTATTTCAAAGTCAACAAAAAGTTGAATTTTGAATCTAAAAATATGATTTTTTGAACACAAGGTTAATTTTCAACAAAATGATTTAAATTCGTATCAAACAAATAATTTTGTACAAAGTTGTTTAATTTATTAACAAAAGAAAAAAATGTTGGCCAAGAAAATTAAGTTTTACAACAACAAAAAATACGAATTTTCAACAAAATAGATGATTTTTCAACAAAACTGTTTAATTTTAAAGCAAAAATGCGGATTATTTATTAAAAAGTGGAATTTTCAATCCAAAATATGATTTTTTAACCAAAAAGTTTAATTTTCAACCAAATGTTTGCATTTTTTTATCAAATAATTGAATTTCTATGCCAAAAAGATTAATTTTCGACCATGAAGACTAATGTTCTACAAAAAAAGACAAATTTCCAATTTATCAAATGTACAGAATAAAGTTTTAATCTAAAACAGAAATAGTTGAGTTTTTAGATAAAATTTTTTGTTTTAATAAAAGGAATTTTTAATAAAATTGTTAAATTTTCTACCAAGAAAAGAAGAATTTTGAACAAAATAAATGAATTTTCAACAAAATTATTTAATTTTAAAGCCAAAAATATGATTTTTAAATTATGTAGACTAATGTTTTAACAAAAAACACAAGTTTTCAAAAAAATACATTTATTTTCAAGAAAATTATTTAATTTCAAAGCCAAAAAGACGAACTGTCCACAAAAAATGGAATTTTCTACTAAACTGTCGAATTTTCAAACCAAAAAAATTAATTTTCTAGAAAACAGTAGATTTTTTAACATATAAGTTCATTCAAATCTAGAAATTTTTAAAGAACTTTTTTCATAATCTAGGATTTTACGAAATATTTTGAAAAATTTGTTTCTTTTTAAAAAATGTATAGAACTTTTAGAAGTTGGGAAGGAATCATGAAATATTTGATAAATTTCGGAAAATGTTTCCGAGTTTTCAAATATTTTAAATCTATTTAAAACCTTTCAAATTCATGAAAATATTTTTAACTGACACGAATTTCTCTGAAAATTTTTAAATATCATTCCAAATTTAAAAGAATTACCTTACAATCTTTTTAATTTTGCCCGAAATTTTAAGAAAATTTGTTTATTCTCATGAAAACTTTCAAAATTATTTTCAATTTCACTAAATATTTCTTGAATTTACCCGATTTTTTGTTCGTTTTTATTTTGCAATCTTATCAATTTTGAAACATTTTGCTTTAAAATGTTCTAAACTATTTTTAGAAATTTTAGGAAATCGTTTGTTATGTTTAAAAACTCTTTTCAATTTTCTCTTAATGTTCATTTCTCAAAATAAAAAATTATTACAAATTTTCACACGAAAAAAATGTCTAAAAATTATTTAAATTTTGTCTGCATTTTTTATTTATTCTGCAAAATTTTACAAATTGCCTTAAAATCTTTCAAATACTTCTTTGAATATTTCTTAAACTTCCTCAAATTGCTTCTAAAATTATGTAATATTGCAAAATTGCAAAATTTTGCTTTAAAATCTTTCAAACACTTTTTAAAATTTTTTGGAAATAATCCAAAATGTTTTATGATAATTAATGGAAATCATTCGATAAAAAAACAACAACAGAAAAACACTTTTAGAAGAATCCACTGCGTCATTTTCACAATAATTATATAAATAAACCGTTTTCTTGATACATTTTTAAGAGTTTGTAATGACTGTTTTGTAAGGAATTTCAAGATAAAATCGAAAAAAGATCACAACAAATTTTGAATTATTTCCTAAAGTCTTTAAAAAGCGTGAAAGGTTTTTAAGCAAAATTTTGCCGTATTACATCATTTTAGAAAGAATTTGGGTGAGTAAAGATTTTTTAAGAATTTTGTAAAGTTTCACGAAAATGAAAGACATTTTTTCAGGTTCCTAGGAATAATTAAAATAATTCTTTATTTCGAAAAATTAATTTGAAGAGATTATTTTAAAAGATTTTAAAAAAAGTCAAAGAAGAATCTGAAACATTTTAATGCAATTTTTAAAATTTTGCAGAGTAAATAAAAAATGCAGAAAAAATTTTAATAATTTTTAGAATTCAGAAGGTTTAGAGGGTCAATAGAATAAACAAATTTTCTTAAAATTGCTGGGAAAATTTAGAAGATTGCTCGGAAACATTTTCGAAAATTTATCAAATATTTCTGGATTCCTTCCCAACTATTAAAAGTTCTAAACACCTTTTAAAAGGACTAGAAATTTTTATAATATTTCGTAAAATCCTATATTATGAAAAAAATTCTTTAAAATTTTCTAGATTCTTTTTTGATAAGCTTGAAATATTTAAAAATCTGTTAAATTCTCTCAATAATTTTATGAAAATTATATTTACATATGTTTAGAAACAAGGTGATAATTATTTTCTTGTTCTCAATTCTGAGAATTTAATTTCAACATGGATTTATTATAGCACTTCGAAAAATAATTTTCGATTAATTTGAATGTTGTCAAAGATTTAAAAAAATTCATTAATCGTCTTTCTTTAAGAGTTCGTTATTTCATGTCATAGAAAACAATATTTTAGGATTTATCATATTCCTTGTTTATCATCTATAGATATAATAATTATATTCATTATACATATAATAGCATATTTTAAAACGTTTGAATATCCGGGATTGATAAAAAAATCACGAAAAAATGAATAACAAAATCATAAATTAGCAACAACAAAAAACTGCCGAATTATAAGACAAATGGTTAAATTCCCATAAATATTTCTATTCCTGAAATTTAAGTTTAACAAAATTTTAAATTGCCGAAAATAATTACAAAATCATTAATTAATGATTGATTAAATTGTTTGTCTTATTTATAATTCTATTAATAGCTCATAAATTAATACTCAATTAACTATGTTCAGCAGTTCTAAATTTCGAGAATTTAAATATTTATGGGAATTGAATAATTCGTTTATTTTACAAGTCGGTTTTGAAGTTGGTGAATTTTTTAGCTCCTAATATTTTTAAATTCGGGATTTTTTTTTGTGTATTAAAAATCTTGCCCTTATTTAAAATTTGCAAAATTTTATCATTTGATAATAATGTACATTTTTGGAATTTTTTTCATTTATTTATTATATTGCCGAGAATATAACCGAGAAATAAATTCTCTGAGAATTTATGAGAATCTCAGAATTTATTTTAATTAATAGAAAATTGCAATTTTTCATTAAATTTTCTGTTGAAAATTCAACTCTTTTTTTTTTGAAAGTTTGTCTTTTTTATTTTAAAGTTTACCTGCTTTAGCAGAAATTAAATCTTTTCTTGATAAAAATGCAACTGTTTGGTTAGAAATGAAGCTATTATACTATTTTCTTGAAAACTGAACTATTTCGTGGGAAATTTACTTTTTGTTTAAAATTTATATTTTGGTGTTGAAAAATGAACTGAAATATGTTCTGGATGAAAGTTCTACTTATAAAAAAATGATTTTTTAATACAAATTGATCTGTTTTAGTACAAAATTGATCGTCTTTGGATAAAAATGCAACTATTTGGTAGAGAATTGAACTATTTCGTTAAAAATTCATCCTTTTTGATTCAAGAAATTCGTCTTTTTGGATTGAAAATTCAATTTTTTTCGTAGAAACTTATTTTTTTTTATTACAAAAATTTAATTATTAATATTACTGAGTTAACTGGAATCTTTTTTGGATAAAAACTCAACTTTTTTTGTAATAGAAAATTCTTCTACTTTAAGATAAATTTCATATTTTTTGATAAAAATGCAACTATTTCCTAGAGAATTTAACAATTATGTTAAAAAGTCATCCTTTTTGGTTAAAAATTCATTTTTTAAATTGAAAATTCAACTATTTTTTTTGTTGAAAATTTATCTTTTTGATTTAAAACTTCATCTGTTATAGAAAAAAATTCATTTTTTGTATGAAAATGCAACTTTTTGGATAAAAATCGCCCTTCTTTGTTGATAATTAACTAATTTCTTTAAAATATTTGGTTGAATCGCTTTGTTAAGGAATCACTTTTTTGTTAAAGATTTATATTTTGAGTTGAAAAATTATCTCGGTGGTTAAAAGTTTAATTATCTTGTTGAAAATTAATCTTTTTTAATTGAAGATTCAACTAATTGGGTCAAAGTTAAACTACATTGTGAAATTTTTTATTTATTGAAGGCTTATGTCTGGTTGAAAATTTAACTATTTAGTGGAAAATACTTCCTTTTTTTGGTTTAGAATTCATTTTTCAACCGAAAATGTAACTTTTCCATTTTTTAAAGATTGATATTTTTTAGTTAAAAATTCGCGTTTTTTTTGTGTGAAAATAATTTTTTTAGTTTGAAATTTCCTTTTTTTTGTGTAAAAATGCATCAGTTTCGTGGAAAAATTAATTTTTTGTTGAAGAGTCATATTTTTGTTTGAAAATTGAATTTTTGTAAAGAAAATTTGTTTTCTGATTTAAAGGTTCAATATTTTAGATAAACTTTTATTTATTTTTTGAGTACAAAATCTTTATTTGTTGGAAATTCGTCTTTTTGGCAACTTGTCCTTTTATGTTGAATATTAAACTATTATGTTAAAAATAAAATTATTTGGTTGAAAATTCTAGCATTTTGTTAAAGAGTTATCTTTTAAAGTAAAAAAACAAACATTTTTTTCTTTAAATAAATTAAGACATTTGAATATTTTTAATTTTTATATGAAACTATGTTTTATTCCGCTTATAAAGTATTCTATGGTAAAAATATCATACAATTAAAACACTGGTATTTGAAATGAAAAATTAGTCAAAGAAAAATCAGAGAATTTTGAAAATCTCACGCGTCTAAGTTTTCCGGGAGTAAAAATATTGTTAAAAATCATAAATTCTTCCGGGAATAAAAATATTGTTAAAAATCATAAATTCTTAAATTCTTTTAAAATCTCCTAAATTCTGTCATATTCTCGGTTATATAATCTGAACTTAAATTCTCGGGAATTTAAATACTCTACCTGATGTGCACAAATGTGTCTATTTTGAGGTTATGTGTGTTACAATTCTCCCCAGATTTACTCCCAAATTACAAAATATTTTTGGCCAAAAACTTGGGAAAAGCAAAAAAAACATAAGAACGAATGTCCCGGATCTAATCTTGTTTCTAGACAACATCGGTATGACAGAGATCTACATTATCAGAATGGCAGAGAGCTGATAACCGATTCTAACCTCAAAATAGGGCACCTAAACCGAACTAAACTAAAGGGAACTGAAACCGATATATCACATGCGCATAAAAAAGCTAAATTTTAACCAAAAAATAGAAATTTGTAACGAAAAATATATTGAACCAAACATAAAACGAGTTTTTATTAAAATATCTCAATTTTCAACCCAAAAGAGATGAATAAACTTCAACTAAGATAATGAACTTTTAACACGAATAATTCAAATCTCCCAGCTAGAATTGGAATACCAAGATTTTTATTAATAAAAATACAAAATAATAAAAAAACACTTGAAATATTAAATATTTACAATAATTTTTTACAGAATCGCGAGGAATAGCAACAAATATCAGCTGCGAACGTCGCCCAGTAACGGAACAGCTTCTCTCACAACCCCATTCCTGCATTGCACCGCCTCTCTCGGGCAAACCTCGCACTTATTTGTGCGCCGCGGCGAGCGAAGAATGCACTACGACGGCACGAGTTTCATCGTGAGAAACGCCGGTCACAGCGCCGGTTTCGACGACAACAACCAGCTCAAGGTTTACTAAAATTCAGAAGGTTCGCCGGCCGGAAGAATTTTGACTCTTGTCAAGTCCGCCTGAGCATCTGCAGGACAACAGTTAATCAATTATCATCGTGCGTTTGATTGAAAGGCGCCATCGCGCGCCCCTCGCGGAGGAAAAGAGAAGCTCGTGAAATGAGAAGCTGTAGACTTGCCGATCTTTTTTTTTTACGTTTAGAAATTTAATTGAATTGAAGAGTTTTCCGTGAGGGAATAAATAAAGCCTTACCTTTATAGAAAATCTTTCTCTCTTCTGTTATTCTTGATCGGAAGAGAGGTCCTCTTTGATTTTTGTACTTGTGGGGAGCAAAACTTGAACGGTTTTTTGCCTTTTTGGTTCAACTTCTTCCATTTCCACCTCGTCGTCGAAAGTCGAGGCAAGATTGGGGTCGTAATTCTCGAGGGGTTCGAAGACTTCTTCTTCCTCGTCGGAGGTGTCCATGTCGAATCCGTCGCCGATCCTTGGACGAACTTTGTTGTATTCTTTTCGTCTGAGTAATTCGGAAATTCCCAAGGAAATTAGTTCAGATGGGCTACTTTATAAGCAGAAAAGCAGGAACTGAATTTGATAGGATCGGTTCTTTTTTTAGATTCTTTTCCATTTGAAATTCATTCTAGAGATTTTCTTGTTCCAAGTTTGCAGACAATTTTAATTTTGCTCAATTCTTTCTTTCAATAATCTGCACTTTGTAGATTTACTTATTTTTAACTTTTATTCGAGAAGATAAATTTTTAACCGAAATTTGTAATAAAAAAACGAATCATTTATTTTTTTTTAATTTCAACAAAATTGTTCAATTTTCAATCAGAGAGAGCTGATTTTGCAACTAAAATAATGAATCATGAAACAAAATAATTAATTTATAAGAAAATGACCGAATCCTCAACAAAAACAGATTAATAATGTCCAAATAAGCACTTGCATTTTAAACCAAAAGGATGAAACTTCAACTAAAAAAGATTAATTTTTAAATAAAAATACGCATTCTTTCTCTAAATAGTTCAATTTCTAACTAGAATAGTTAAATTTTTACCTAAAAAAAGTAATTTTTAATAAGAAGAAATGGATTTCAACATTTTCAATTCCGATTATTAATCTTGGAACAAATAAAAAAATTTAACTTGCAACCAAAAAAAAAAAGGAATTTGCAACAAAATATACGAATCTTTAACCTAATAGTTGAATTATTAATCAAGAAGCTTAATTTTCTACCGAAAAGTTGAATTTTCATACAAATTTATGAAGTTTATATCAAACAAACAAAAAATTTCTTTAAGCTAAAAAAAAATTCAACAAAATTGCTTAATTTTCAAGAAGAAAGGTGAATTTTCAACTAAAATGATGAATCATGAAACAAAACAATTCATTTTTAAGAATATGATTGAATTCTCAACAAAACAGATTAATAATTTCCAACTAAACACTTGCACTTTTTTCCAAAAAGATAAAATTTGTACCAGAAAAGATGAATTAAAAAAAAATTCTTTAAATAGTTCAATTTCTAACCAGAATAGTTCAATTTTCAGTTTAAAAAAGTAATTTTTAACAAATAAAAAAAAATAGAAACGGATTTCAATACATCAGTTAAATTTCCAACCAAAGAATTGATTTTTCAATTCAAATTTTGAATCTTTAAACAAATTTTAAAAAAATTTGAATTTTTATCCAAATTAATGAACTTTATAAAAATAAATAAATTTGCAATAAAAAAAGAAATCGTTTAAGTCAAAAAAAATTGAACAAAATTGTTTAATTTTCATGCAGAAAGGTGAATTGTCAACTAAAATGAGTATTCATGAAACAAACTAATTAATTTTTAAGAAAATGATCGAATCCTTAACAAAAACAGATGAATAATTTTCAATTGAATACTTTTAACCAAAAAGATGAAAATTGTTCCAGAAAAGTCGATTTTATTGAACAAAAATACAAATTTTTCTTTAAATAGTTCAATTTACAACTAAAATGGTTAAATTTTCAGTTAAAAAAATTAATTTTGAACAAAAACTGTATCATGCAACCAAAAAATAGGAATTTTTAATCAAGAAGCTTAATCTTCTATCGAAAAGTTGAATTTTCATCTAAATTGTTGAAGTTTATACTAAAAAAAGATAAATTTGTAATCAAAAAAGGAAGCGTTTAAGTTAAAAAAAAATGTCAACAAAATTGTTTAATTTTCAAGTAGAAAGGTGAATTTTCAACTAAAATGATGAATCATGAAACAAGACAATTCATTTTTAAGAAAATAATCCGATTTTTAACAAAAACAGATTAACAATTTCCAACCAAACACTTGCACTTTTTACCAAGAAGATCAAACTTGTACCAAAAAAGATGAATATTTTTATTAACTAGAATAGTTAAATTTTCGGTTAAATAATTAATTTTTAACACAAAAAACGAAACGGATTTCAACAAAATAGTTAATATTTCTTTTAACTATTTTGTTGAAATCCGTTTCTTTTTTTGTGTTCAAAATTAATTTTTTAACCGAAAATTTAACTATTCGAGTTAATAAAAGATATTCATCTTTTTTGGTACAAGTTTAATCTTTTTGGTAAAAAGTGAAAGTGTTTTGGTTGGAAATTGCTGATCCGTTTTTGTTAAGGATCAGATTATTTTCTTAAAAATCAATTGTTTTGTTTCATGATTTATCGTTTTAATTGAAAATTCACCTTTCTGCTTCTGAATGAAAATTCAATTTTTTGGTTGAAGATTCACATATTTTAGAGTAATAAACATTGAAATTAAAATTTCAATTTTAAATCTTCGGTCATACGATCATTTATTAATAAAATTAGTTTATAACAACGTTTCGGCCACATTTTTGTGCCTTCTTCAGGTTTAAAACATTTTGTGTATTAATTTGGGTCATAATAAAATTTTTTTTTGTTGATAAATATTAAATCTACATATTATTTAAATATGACTACAGAAATTAAAAATAATTTTTTTAAACAAATAGTGATTATGAAATGATATTTTTCGATTGGAAAATGGAAAAACACTGACTCAAATATGGATTTAATATTTATCAACAAAAAAAAATTTTATTATGACCCAAATTAATACACAAAATGTTTTAAACCTGAAGAAGGCACAAAAATGTAGCCGAAACGTTGTTATAAACTAATTTTATTAATAAATGATCGTATGACCGAAGATTTAAAATTGAAATTTTAATTTCAATGTTTATTACTCTATTTGATGGACGATCGATAAAAATTCCTCGTTGTTGGTTACACCTTCAACTACACTTTTGAATTCACATATTTTGTTGAAACTTCCTATTTTTTGGTTGCAAGTTAAATTTTTTGTTCCAAATGAATTTTTCTTCATTTTTTGAAAGATTCATAATTTGAATTTAAAATTCATTTCTTTGATTGAAAAGCCAAAAGTAATAGATTTTCAATTCAAAGTATGAATCTTTAAACAAATAAACAAAATTAATTTTGAACAACAAATTTAACTTGCAACCAAAAAAGATGATTTTTCAACAAAATATATGAATCTTTAAACAAAAAATTTAAGTTTTATTAAGAAGATTAATTTTTTACCAAAAAACTCGACATTTTGAGTGAAATTGTAGAAGATTCTACTAAAATACAAAAAATGTAAAACAAATAGTTCAATTTTCAACTTAAACAGTTACCTTTTCAGTGAAGAAAATTAATTTTAAATAAAAAATATATATTTCAAAAAAATAATTACATTTTTAAGCTAAGAGACCAATTAAATTTGCAGTTAAAAAAATAATTTTCAACAAACCAAAAAACGGATTTCAATGAAATAGTTACATTTTCATCCGAAGAAGCGAATATTCAATTCAAGCTATGAATGTTCAACAAAAAAAAAATTGTAACCAAGAAATTTAATTTTCTACCGAAAAAGGCAATTTTCAGCGTAATTGTTCAAGTTTCTACTTAAACAAAATACATTTTTTTAACAAGAAAGCAATAGTTTAATTTTCAGTTTAAAAAACGAATTTTCAAACAGAGCGCTGAATTTCCAACTAAAACGTTGAATTTAAAAAGAAAAAGAAAATTTCTAACAAAAGGTGAATTTTTAACAAAAAACAAAATTTTTTTTTTAAATTCAATTTTCAACTAAAATAGTAAGGTTTTCAGTTATAAAATGAATTTTTAATTTTAAAATAAATTACAACAAAATGGTTAATTTTTTAATCTAAGATATGATTTTTCAAATAAAATGACGAGTCTCTAACCAAAATTGAATTTTTAACAAAGATCCAAGAAGATACATTTTTTCCCCAAAAAAAGAATTTTCAACAAAATATATGAATCTTCAACCAAAAACTAAAATTTTCCACCCAGAAGATTAATTTTTTAAAAGAAAAAGGCGAATTTTTAAGGAAATTGTTAGTTGAATTTTCAGTTGACAAAGTCAATTATCAACAAAAACCGTGGATTTTCAATTAAAATCATGAAATATTCAATTGAAAAAAATACATTTTCAGATAAAAATTTCAACCAAAAAACGTAATTCTCAAAAAAAAAGTTACATTTTTAAAAAAAGTGATGAATATTCAACAAAATACATGAATTATCAACTAAAAAAGATAAATTTTCAACCAAAAATTGAGTAGTTAAATGTTTAGCTTGAAAAATTAATTTTCAACCAAAGAGATGAATTTTTAGCTAAAAGGATGGGATATTAAATTTTAAATAGTTCAATTTTTAGAAAAAAAAATTAATGAAATAAAAATTATTACATTTTCAAAAAAAGTGATGAATTTTCAATTAAAATCATTAATCTTCAAATGGAATAATAGATTTTGCAGAATTTTCAACCGAAAGTTTAATTTCTACCAAAATAGGCGAATTTTTAACAAAATGCATGAATTGTCAACTAAAAAAGATAAATTGTCAACCAAAAATTAAATAGTTAAATTTTTAGATTAACAATTTAATTTTCAACCAAAGAGATGAATTTTCAACTAAAATGATGAATCTTTAACTAGAATAATTTAATTTTTAATCAAAAAGATTAATTTTCAATCAAGAAGATTTATTTTGTTCCAAAAAAGACGAATTTTCAACAAAATACATGAATTTCCAACCAAAAAGTTGAAATTTCAATTAAAAAACATAAATTTTTCGCCAAATAATTAAATTTTTACCCAGAAATCGAATATTTTAATTGTCAATTTAAAAAATTAATTGTCATCTAAACCCAAAACGAATTTTCATCAAAATAAACAGTTAAAAGTTTTAACTGAAATAGTCAAATCTTTGATAAAAAAAAATTAACATTCAGCCAAAGGAAAAATGAATCTTTAATAAAATAGCTAATTTACTAAAGAAATTAATTATCAATTAAAATTATAAATCTCTGACCAAGAACATTACTTGCTAAGAAAATAGTTCAACTTTCAACCATGTAATTGAATTATTATTCCAAAATAAGATGAATTATGAACAAAGAATGTACTAGTTTCTATACCAACCAAAAGATATTTTAATTTTTCCAGCAAAAAAGATGAATTTTCGACAAAAAACATTAATTTCCTACCAAAAAGAACGAATTTTCAACAAAATACATTATTTTTATGTCAACAGCGATACATTTTAAAGCAACAATACTGTAACAGTTAAATTTTCCGTTAAAAAAATTAATTTCAAACAAAATAAAAAAAGAATTTTCAACAAAATAGTTGAATATAGTAATATAAAGCTACTTTTGCAAAAGGAAGGATCATTCTTATTCAATTTTATATCACAATTTAAAAGGAAAAAAAATTAATCACGCTCTCGAAAAAATTCCCTGTCTTAAAAAAGAAACTTCCTTGACATAACCAGGTTTTCTCAGGTTTTAAAAAATTCCCTGACAATTCCTTTCCTCTGAAAAGTGTGAAAATAAGAGAAAAATATCGAAAAAATTTAAAAAGAATTCATAAGTCTTACCCTGAATTTCCTTTTTTCCCGTCAGACCTTGATCCTTCACCCTCGCTCGAATAATTTGAGATCAGAGAGATTTTATTATTCTCCAATCTTCGCATATCCTTTAAAATTTCCTGAACGAAATTTTCGTCAAAAAGCTTCAAACTTGCGGCAGATTTTGTATCGCCAGACGCAGAGGAGACAGAGGTTGTCACTTGGCGGTACTTTTTTGCAAGATCGCTAACTTCTGCCAAGGGATGACCTTCTTGTGTCAATTCTAAAAGGGCGGGCATCACTGTAAAAGCATTCGAGGGAAGTTGCTTCTGTCTGTAATATTTTTCGAGACCCCACTGCAAATCAAAATTTTTTAGGGAAAAAACACGACCGTGCTTATTTTCTTCTTCTTTTCTTTTTTAGTAAATGAAAAAAGATTAAAAAGAATTAAGTGTAATCCGAATCTAGAATTCCTTCTGAATATAGTTTTTGAAGCTCCGGAATTCAGAAGGATTCAAAGTGATTCACATTTTGCGGATTGATAATACTTGGTTTCAACAGATTTCGCAAATTTTATGTAGACGCTAATTCAAAAAAATTACAGAATTCAAGAGAATGCAAAATATAGAAAAGAATTAACAAAAACACTTAGACATTTTGTTGAAAGTTAATTCCCAAAAATTCAAAATAATTCAAGTAAATTCCTAAAGAATCGAAACACTCGACAAAAATGCATCTTTCACAATGATAATAATAATAATATATATAATGATAATTGTTGTAAACGATTTTTTTTAATTTAAAAAATTGAAGTTTATTCGAGCAAATTAAAAAAAAATGAAAGAAATTCAAAAAGATTCATTTGAATTCAGTAGGATTGGAATAAATTCAGAAGAATTGAAATGAATTCGGAAGATTTATTTTAATTTATTAGAAATTCAGTATTAGACTGAAGAATATACAAAAATTCAATTTAATTCAGTAAAATTAAAATGTATAAAAATTTAGGAGAATTATAGAAAATTTAAAAGAATTATTTTAAAAAATTAAAAAGGCTTCAATTGTATTGCAATGAATTCAGAAGAATTCAATTAATTGCAAAAAAACGGAACTCAGTAGCATTCGAAGAAATGCAACATTTTTAGAATGAAAAATAATTTTTTTTAAACATGCTTCGCAATTTGTAGGTAGAAATAAATTCATGAATTCAAATGATTTAGAGAATTTGAGTGAATTCCAGAAAATCAAAATACTCAACACAAAAAAAATTGAATTTAGCAGAATGCAAAAAATTCAGACGAATTAAATAATTCCGAAAAATACAAAATTAAACAATTTTGTTTAATCTTTAGATAGAATTTAAAATGAATGAAAGTTAATTCAGAAAAATATTCAACAATCCAAGTAAATTCCAAAAGAATCCAAAGAATTAAAAAAACTTCATTTGAATTTAGTAGAATTGAAAGAAGCTCGAAAGAGTGCAATTGAATTCTAAACCATTCGAAGAATTAACAAAAATTGAATTGAGATGAGAAGAATTGAAAGTATTTTGGAAGAGGTTAAAAAAATATATGATTGAATTTCATAGAATTGAAATAAATTCAGGAAAATAAAAATATTTTGCCTAAAAATTAAAAAGAATTTAAAGAAAGTAAAGTAAATCCTTCAAAATTAAAAATAATTCAAGCGAACTCAAAAGAATTGAATTACATAATCAAAATTGAATTTAGTTTATTAGAATTGAAAGTAATTCACACGAGATCAAGGGAATTTTAAAATATGCATAAAAATTCAGTTCAATTAGATTGAAGTAAATTTTTTTTCAAGTTGAAAAAATTCAAAAGACTGAAGAATGGACACAAATTCAATTGAATTCAGTAAAATTAAAATTAATTCAGAAATTTCTTTGAAAATTTAGAAGAATTATAGGAAATTCAAAAGAATTATTTAGAACAATTAAAAAAGGGAAAATTGAAATGAATTCATAAGCATTCAAGTAATTTTAAAAGAATAAAAAACTCCGGAATTCAGTAGCATTCGAAGAGATTCAACATTTTTAACATCAAAAATAATTTTTTTAAACAGATTTCGAATTGAAAAATTCACAATAATTAAATAATCCAGTAAAATTTTAAAATTTAAGAAGATTAAACAATTTTATTTAGGCTTTAAATATTTGATCTAATAATTAAAATATTGGGCCTGCAAATTAAAACTAATTCAAGCGGATTCAAAAAAATTGAATGAATTATGGTAGTTGACGTGCCAAGTCAGATATCTGAAAGAATAGTTTTTCTATGATTTTAAGAATCAAAATATTCTGAAAAAATTAAATTGCAAAAAACATGATTAAAACTAATTTGTTTTTGTTGTGATTTTTAAGATTTTTCATAAAAAATGTTTTTTTATTTGAAATGAAATCACTTATAATATTTTTATTTTTAAAATCATACAAATTCAGTAGAATTGAAATGAATTAATTTTTTCTTTAAGAATTTAAAACATTCAATAAGACTGAAGAAGTATAAAAATTAAACTGAATTCAGTAATTAAAATAAATTCAGAAGAATTAAAGGCAATTCAAAAGTATTTTTTTTCTAATCTAAAAGGAATTCAGTAAAATTAGAATAAACTCAGAAAAAAGAAGTAAGAACATTCATAAAAAATTAAAAGAAACCAAACTAATAAGAGAAATTCAAGAGAATTAAAATTAATTCAGATGAATTAGAAATATTAAGGTTAATTTAAAAAAATTAAAAAGAATTCCTAAAAAATTATAAAAATGTAAGAGAATTTAACAAAAAATGTGCAGTTGAACTGACATAAATTTAGAAGAGTTCAATAGAATTCTAAAAAAGAATTCAACATTTTAAAGGAATTGGGAAATATTTAAAGGACCAAAGAATGGGCAAAAATTCAATATAATTCAGTAGAATTAAAACGAATTCAAAATATTCAGAAGAATTATAGAAAATTCAAAAGAATTATTTAACCATTTAGATAATTACTAGTATTGAAATTGATTCAGAAGAATTCAAGTAGTTGTAAAATAATTAAAAAACTCTCTTGAATTCAGAGGGATTCGAAAAAATTCAACATTTTTATGATCGAAGATTTTTTTTAAACAGAAACAAACAATTCAACTGGTTTCAGTATAATTGAAATAAATCATAAAAGATGGGAACAGCTGCTGAAAATTCAAGTAGATTAAAAAAAATCCAAACAATCCAAAGAGTCAAAAAAAAATCAAAGGAATTAAAACAAATCAAGCGAGTTCGTAAAACTTGAAAAGAAGTCAAGGAAATGAAAAAGCAATGCAAAAAATTAACAAAAATGCATTTGAATTGAGTATAATTAAAACGAATTAGGAATAATTTGAGAAAATGTAGAAAAAAAAGACATTTCAATTTTTTCTTTAATTCAAAAGAATTCAGAAGAATTCAAATCATTTGAAAAGAATCTAAAGAATGAACAGAAATTCAATTAAATTGAATAAAATTGGAAACAACTGGAAAGAATTGAAATTTATGGAGAAGAGGTTTAGAGACTTCTGAATAATTCAAGTGGATTAAAAAAAATCCAAAGAATTTACAAAAATTCATTTCGATTCAGTAGAATTGAGTAAATTCGTTATAGTTCAATGGAATTCTAAAAAATTCAAGTGAATTAAAAAATATTGTTCTTTAAATCAACAGAATTGTAATTAACTCAGGTCATTTTTAACAGAATTGAAAAAATCAATTGACTTCAAAAGGCAATTAAAAAGAAATCAGTAGAATTGAAATGGACTTAAATTTCGGCGTACCCTGTTTCTTTTACAGAGTGGTCGCTAAATTTTAAATTTTCGTCTCTCGACTTTTTTCTATTAGAAAAAGGCGTTGAAATGTATAATTTCCAAGTCGAAGCGGTAAAAATTAAACAATTTTATTTTCCATTGAAGAATAACAAAAATAAATAATTGGGGGTTAACGTTCCGAAATGGGACAATGACATAATGTTCAAAATTAAATATTTTAAAATTAGAATTTTGGAAATCGGATAATTTGAAATTCAAAGTAATGAAAATTGTTTTATTTATCATTGAAAGTGTTAAAAATAAAATCATTAAAATTTGACAAATTTGAAATTGAAAATTAAATTGAATGTTTCAAAGTCAAAGCTTCTGAAATTCTAGAATTTTAAATTTGGTATTTCATAATAAAATTTAAATTTAACATTAAAGCTGATGCCTAATCCGGGACATTGAACCTTAAACGAATGTGATTTTCATTTACAACTGAACAAAATTTAATCACCAAAACTTGTGATATTAAAACTTTTTTATACTAAAACTCTTTAAAACTGTAATCATTTTCGGTACATTTAAATCGCTTGAAAATTAATCATTTTTGAATTGCTGATTATACTTTCGAATATTCAAACAAATAAATTTTAAACGCAAAATTAAAGCCTATGAAAGGAAAAATTTAAAAATGTACTGTTCAACATCAAAACACTGATCTATAGAGTTGTAACCAATTAAAATTACCTAAATTATTCAATAACTTATTATTCAATCAAGGTTTTTAATACGCAACTTAGAAATATTTAAATATATAATAATAATAAAAAATAATAAAATTCCCGTACAGTTTATAATATTAATAAATTAGAAAAATCCGAAATAATAAAATTTCTGAGTAAGACAAGGTCCATATTATAAAATTCCAGAATAATTAAACTTCTGAATAATAAAATTTCCGAATAATAAAATTCCTGAATAATAAAATTCCCGAATAATAAAATTCCTGAATACTAAAATTCCCGAACAGTTTATAATATTAATAAATTGGAAAATTCTCGAATAATAAAATTCTTAAATAACGAAATTCCAAAACAATAAAATTTCGAATAATAAAAGGTCCGAATTTAAAAATTCCTGAAGAATTGAACTTCTGAATAATAAAATATCCGAATAATAGAATTCCTGAATAATAAAATTCCCAAATAATAAAATTCTTGAATAATTAAGTGTCTAAAATTAATAAAATTCCCGAATAATAAAATTTCCGAATTTGAAAATTCCCGAATAATTAAGCTTCTGAATAATAAAATTGCCGAACGGGAAAATTCCCGAATAATAAAATTTCACGATACTAAAATTCCCGAATTAGAAAATTCTTGGCTAATAAAATTCCCGAACATTTTATAATATTAATAAATTTGAAAATTCTTGAATAATAAAATTCTCAAATAATAAAATTCGCGAATAATTAAGTTTCTAAAAATAATAAAATTCCCGAACAGTTTATAATCTTAATAAATTTGAAAATTCCCGAATAATGAAATTCCCAAATTATTAGATTCCCGAGTAAAAAATGTCCGAATTTGGAAATTACTGAATAACAAAATCCCCGAACAGTTTAAAATATTAATAAATTTGAAAATTCTTGAATAATAAAATTCTCAAATAATAAAATTCCCGAATAATTAAGTTACTAAAAATAATAAGATTCCCGAATAATAAAATTCCCGAATTTGAAAATTCGCGAATAATTAAGCTTCTGAATAATAAAATTCCTGAGCGGGAAAGTTCACGAATAATAAAATTCCTCAATACTAAAATTTCCGAATTAGAAAATTCCCGACTAATAAAATTCCCGAACAGTTTATAATATTAATAAATTTGAAAATTCCCGAATAATGAAATTCCTGAATAATGAAGTTTCTAAAAATAATAAAATTCCCGAACAGTTTATAATATTAATAAATTTGAAAATTCCCGAATAATGAAATTCCCAAATTATTAGACTTCCGAGTAAAAAATGTCCGAATTTGGAAATTATTAAATAATAAAATCTCCGAAAAGTTTATAATATTAATAAATGAGAAAAGTCCCGAATAATGAAATTCACAAATAATAAAATTTCCGAATAATACAGTTAAATTGGAAATCGGAATGGAAGCTTCTATCTAATGTGTCCCATAAAGGGTTTACATTTTTCTGGCAGCTTCTTTCCTATTCCTTTACACTCCCCCCACACACTTACTTTGTGGTGGGAGGGGGACCTACAGTTTAAGGTGGGTTCCGAACCACCAAGAGCAACAGCTTTAAGTACTTAGAGTTCCACTGAATAATAAAGTTTTTGAATAATAAAATTCCCGAGTAATACAATTCTTGTATACTAAAATTCCCAAACACTTTATAATAATAATAAATTGGAAAATTTCCGAATAATTAAGTCTCTAAAAATAATAAAATTCCTCAATTGGAAAATTCCCGAGTAACAAAATTCCTGAATACTAAAATTTCCGAATTGGAAAATTATCGACCGGTTTATAATAATAATAAATTGAAAAATTCCGGAATAATAAAATTACCAGATAATTAAATTCCTAGATAAATAAGTTTGCGAAAAATAAAATTCCGAACGGGAAAATTTCCGATTAATAAAATTTCCGAACAGTTTATGATATTAATGAAATAGAAAATTTCAGAATAATAAAATTCACGAATGCGAAAATGCCCGAGTAATTAAGTTCCCAAATAATAAAATTCGCGAACGGTTTTTAATATTAATAAATTAGAAAATTTCCGAATTTTCCGAAACAGTTAATAATATTATTATATTGGAAAATTCCCGAATAATTAAGTTTATAAAAATAATCAAATTCCTGAATGGGAAAATTCCCGAATAATAAAATTTCTAATCATTGTATAATGTTAACGAATTATAAAATTTCTGAATAATAAAAATTCCGGGCATTAAGAAATAACGATTTTTTATAAATATTAGTCATTGATTCAAAAATACAATGGTTAAATAATTCCATACACAAATTGCAGATTTAAAGTTTTTAGAATTATTGTTTGAATTTAAAATAACAATAATTGAAAAGCAATGCATTCAGAAATATACATTTTCTCAATGATTGTTTTTTCAAATTCAAAGAATAATTTTGAAAACTTTAAACATTAACATTTTTTGATAAAAATATTTTATTATTGTATTTTTAATAAATAAATAACATTTATAAAAAATTTGTAATCATTTATATTTGGGAATTTTATTACTTAAGAATTTTATTATGCGAGAATTTTCCAGTTCGGTGATATTATCAACTACTGACGAAGTTTATTATTCGGGAATTTTCTAATTCGAAAATTGTACAGTGGCTGGAATTTTATTTTTCTGGACTTTTTAGCCGTTTTAATTTTAAATTAAAATTATTAAAAAAATAAACGTCATTTTTACCGTTAAAAAACTGCAAAATAAAAAATATTGCGAGAAATATAGTGAACCTTTAAGATTTAATTATTATAAACACTTTGAAAATGATATGCCTTCTAATTGGAAACTTTTAAAAAACGCGCAAATTATGAAATACGGAAAATCTTCCGGTGTAATAATTTTCTCTCCGCTTTGTCCTAGGTTTCCCGCCACTCAGTTTTAAATTCTTTTGATTTTTTTTTTTTCATTTACTGGGTTATCTTAGAATTAACATATTAATAATAAAAGTACCTCACTCTCGAAAATTGTATGAAGGAAAGCCTCGTCGTGGATTAAAGTGCAGAGAATAAAATTTGCGTCGAGATGTTCGCCTTCCTTTAATTGCTCGTGCAATTCCATGAGAATGGTCCATTGATCTTGTGTAAGTCTAATTTTGACAGTGTCTTTAATTGGCATTTTATAGTAGAGACCGTACAAAAGATAAAGCCCGCCGATTCTTTCTTTGAAAGTATAGGGAGGAAGAATAAATTGTTTTCCGATGTGCAAAACTTCCTCGCAAAATTCGTGCAGTTCCGAATAAGTTTGCCTGCCTCTTCAGACCCAAAATTAGACAAATGAAGATTAGATTTTTCTTATAATTAAAAAAAAAAGTAGAAAAATGCGGGCTTTATACTAGAAAATCAGAAAATCATATATAATGATCGTCAAGTGTATGCAGCCTGAAGTTAGATTTTCAAAGAAAAAACTGATAAATCTTAAACTGATAAATATAAATAAATAAATAAATCTTAAATCATAAAGACGAATTTTAGAGAAAAATGTTGAACTTACGACACAAAAAGGTGCATTTTCTAACAAAATAATTACATTTTTTTACTAAAAAAATATTTTTTTTTCCATAAAAATAAGTGAATTTCCGACTGAAAAAGATTAGTTTTATAACAAAAATAGAATAACTGCAGTTTCAGTAAAAAAATTAATTTTTAACAGAATAAAAAAGAATTTTCAATAAAATTTGTCGAATTTTTAAGAAAAGAAATTAGTTTTCATTTTAATCATATGCATCTAGAACCAAAAAAAATTAATATGTAACCAAAACGTTGCATTTACAACCCAGAAGATGAATTTTCTACAAAAAAGACAAATTTTTAACTGAAAAGGATCAATTTTCAACAAAAAATAGAATAGTTTAATTTGAAGTTAGAGAAATACATTTTCAAACAAATATAATAAATTTTTAATGAAAGAGTTACATTTCCAACCAAACAGTTTATATTTCAACAACAAAATTAAAAATATATTGAAAAATTTTCGAAGCAAAATGGAATATATAAATTTTTGTCAAAAAAACTAATTTAGATTTTTCTAAAACTAATATTCAAAACAAAGAAATGATAAGCCAACCAAAAACAAAAAAGAATCATACTTAACAAAATACATGAATTTTCAATCAAAAAGGTTAATTTTCTACCAAAAAAAGGCTACTTTATAACAAAACAAATGCATTTTCAACAAAAAGGGTTAATTTTATGCCAAAAAATTTTTTCAACAAAATACATTAATTTTCAAATAAAAAGATTAAAAAAGGCTAATTTTAAACATAATAGATGAATTTTCAACCAAAAAGGTCAATTTTAAACCAAAAAAGGAACAGCTGTCGTTTCAGTTTTAAAAAAAATGTAACAAAAAAAAACAGAATTTTCAATAGTATTTGTGAAAATTTTAAACAAGAAAATTATTTTTTTTTTACTAAAATCATATAATTACAATTTTAAGAAAATGTAACCAAAAAGTTCCATTTACAACTCAGAAGATGAATTTTCTACCAGAAAAAGACAAATTTTTAACAAAATAACATAATTTTTAACTGAAAAAGATAAATTTTCAACAAAAAATAGAATAGTTTCATTTTTAAATAGAGAAATAAGATGTTAAAGAAATAATATAAAATTTCAACGAAATAGTTAAATTTCCAAGCAAACAGATGAATTTTCATAAAGGAAATTAAACATATATCAACAAATTTTCGACGAAAAATGGAATAGTTCAACTTTTGTTAAACAAATCATTTAGAATAAAAAAATAATAATATTTAACCAAAGCAATGAGATGTCAGCCAAAAATATTAATTTTCTAACAACAAAAAAAATCATTTTTAACAAAACACATGAATTTTCAACAAAAAAGGTTAACTTTCTACCAAGAGAAAAGCTACTTTATAAAAAAATAGATGAATTTTCAATCAAAAAGGCTAATTTTATAGCAAGAAAAGAATAATTTTCGACAAATTACATCAATTTTCAATTTAAACATTTAATTTTCTATCAAAAAAGGCTAATTTTGATCCAAATACATGAATTTTTAACCAAAAAGGTTAATTGTATACCAAAAAAGAATAATTTTTAGCAAACTACATCAATTTTCAAACAAAAAGTTTAATTTTCTATCAACAAAGGCTAATTTTCAACAAAATACATGAATTTTTAACCAAAAAGGTTAATTTTCTACCAAGAAAAAACCTACTTTATAAAAAAAAATAGATGAATTTTCAACCAAAAAGGTTAATTTTAGACTCAGAAAAGAACATTTTTTAACAAAATACATCAATTTTCAAATAAAAATTTTAATTTTCTATCAAAAAAGGCTAACTTTAAACATAATAGATGAATTTTCAATCAAACAGGTTAATTTTATACCAAAAAAGGAAATTTGTTATCGAACTGGATAAAGTTTTAACCAAAAAGGTTAATATTCTACAAAATTTTTTTTTTTTATATAAATGATGAAATTTTAACTAAAGATCAATTTTCATTAAAAAATAGAATAGTTTAGTTTTCAGTTAGAGAAATAACTTTTTAAGCAAATAAAATCATTTTTCGACGGAATAGTTAAATTTTTAATGAAGATAAAAGAAATTTCCTACCAAAAAGAATAAATTACTATGAAAAAATCGACATAAAATGAAATAGTTAAATTTTTAGTTCAGAAAATTAATTTAGAATAGAAAAAACTAATATTTAACCAAAGAAAAGAAATTTCAACCAAAAAGATTAATTTTACACAAAAAGAATAATTTTTAATTAAATATATGAATTTTCAATCAAAAAGGATTATTTTCTACGAAAAAATTTGTTTTAACAAAATGGATGTATTTTGATATGAAAAAATGTCAAACAAAGAATAAATTAGTTTCATTTTTAGTTAGAGAAAGAAATTCTTATGTAAATAAAATAAATTTTTAAAAAATCAGCAAAACATTTAGTTAAATTTTTATTTTAAAAAACTAATTTTTGTACAAAGAAATGAATTCTTAACCAAAAAGATGATTAGAAATTGAACTTATTTTCCTTAATTTAAAAAAAAATTTTATTTAATATAAAAATGAATCTTAAAAAATGTGGACACATAGTTTTAAAAGGTTATAAAACATATTAGAAAATTCAACTTTTGAATATTGTTTTTGGATAAAAAAGAAAAAAATAATTGCAATGAAGAGCAGTATATGTAAAATACTTGTGATTATAAGAAATTCTTAATGCAATTTAATAAATAAATGAGAAGAAGACTTAAAGGAAATAGGTTTTTAACTTGTTTTAATCCTAAAAACTTTATAGTTGGTTTGACAGCTTAGAGGTTATGTTTCACATTTTTGGCATTTTACAATCTTTGTGTTAGAAATAAATATTTAAACTACTTACGCAAAAATGAGAGAAAACTGCATTTCTTTCCAGACGTTGCAAAAAGATTCGAATCTGATGCTATTTCTTTGATCGAATAAATTCAGTAATTTAACACAATCTTCTTTGAATCCAGTCGCCAAATAATAAGATCTTTTTGCCATTTTGGAAATTCTTTAAATTGATTATTTATTATTCGAATTGCAGAAAAGGAATGTAATGTTTCTAAAGTTTAAAGTTGAACGATTTTATTTATAATTCATTATTTATTTCAAAACCTTGGGATTCGTAAACAAAACGAGAAAAACAGAATAGCAGACGATTTCAGGTTTCATTCAAAACTCCAATCAGATTCGCGAGAATAATGTGCGGGATATGATTCAGGATATAAATTTGACATTTGGAACAATTTATGTTTTTATGCAAAATTAAGGTTATTCTGAAATTGGAACAGGGGAATTTGAAAAATCTAAATTTGTCGATGAAAAATGAGCAATTGAAGATATGTATTTTTTTTCGGAATTAAAAGGAGAAAATTATTTTCCAAATTATTGTAGACTCTTGATATGGAAGAAGAAATGTCCAAGAAATTATAGTGAAATAATTTCTTGTTCAAAAATTACCTTATTTTAACTGAAAATACTATTTTGTTTCAAAAGTGCTCCTTTCCAAGCCAGGAGAAAATATTATTTTTTAAACGGTTACTTGTAAGAGAGAGCCAGAGAGATATATATGGACCGTTCGATCGGGCGTTCGCTCTTTTTTTCAATTCACTCCCACCCCAAAAGCATTTTCACTTAAAAATATTTGTTAAAGTGAAATTTCTTAGGGCGTGTTACGCAATTTTTCACGTGGAATGAATAAATGAGAATCGTCACACTCCAGCAAGAAAGCGCGATGAGCGCGCGTATTCAAGAAATTCAAGGAATTCGTGAAATTCGTGGAATTAAAGGACATTCATTGAATTTATGGAATATTCATGGAATTCACGGAATTGGAGGAATTTCTGCAATTCTTAAAAATCACCAAATTTGTGGAATTCAAGAAATGTTCAAGGAATTCACGGAATTCATAGAATTCGTGATATTCGTGGAATCCGTGAAATTAGTGAAATTCATGGAATTTCAAAAATATTCATGGAATTCACGGAATTCAAAGAATTATTTAAATGGGTGATATTCAAGGAATATTCATGGAATGTACATAATTCAAGGAATATTATTTGCATTCATAGAATTCAAGGATATCGTCGAATTAATGAAATTCAAGAAGTCCACATCATTCATGGGATTCACGGAATTCATGGAATTAAAGGAATACATGGAATTCGCAGAATTCAAGGAAATTCATGTAATTCAAGGAACAATCACGGAATTCACGAAATTCAAGGAATTTGTGGAGTTCCAGAAATATTCATGGAATTTACATAAATTCAAGGAATTAGTGAAATTCGCTAAATACAAAGAATTCAAGGAAGACTAAAGGAATTAAAGGAATTTTTGGAATTTCGAGGATTCAAAAAATTCATGGAATTTAGTGAATATTCCTGGAATTCACGGAATTAAGGAATTTGTGGAATTCAAGAAATTTAAGGGATTTGCGTAATTCGTAGAATTCATAGAATTAACTGAATTCTAGAAATATTCATGAAATTTACGGAATTCAAGGCAATAGTGAAATTTGCGGCATTTAAGGGACATTAATGGAATTAAAGGAATTTTTTGAATTTCTAAGATTCAACGAATTCATGGAATTCAATAAATATTCCTGGAATTCACAGAATTTGTGGAATTAAATAAATTTAAGGAATTCGAGTAATTCGTGGAATTCATTGAATTAATGGAATGCACGCAACTGATGGAATTCACAGAATGCATGGAAATTACGGAATTCAGGAAATTCAAGGGATTCATGGAATCCACGGAATTTATGGAATTCTCAGAATGAACGGATATCACGGAATTCATAGAATTCATAGAATTCATTGAATTCACGAAATTCATGGATTTCACGGATTTCACGGAATTTATAGAATTCATGGATTTCATGAAATTCACGGAATTCATAGAATTCATGGAATTCATAGAATTCATGGAATTCATAGAATTAATGGAAATTCATGTGATTCAAGGAACAATCACGGAATTCGCGAAATTCAAAGAATTTGTTGAATTCGTGGGATTTAAGGAACTCGTGAAATTCCAGAAATATTAATGGAATTTACATAAATTCAAGGAATTAGTGAAATTTGCGGAATACAAAGATTTCAAGGAATTCAAGGAACACTAATGGAATTAAAAGAATTTTTGGAATTTCTAGGATTGATCGAATTAATGGAATTTAGTGAATATTCCCGGAATTCACGGAATTAAAGAATTTGTGGAATTCAAGGAATTTGCGTAATTACAATTCACAGAATTCATTAAATTCAATGGGCTTCAAGGAACAGTCATGAAATACACGGAATTCAAGGAATGTTTAGAATTCGTTGGATTCAAGGCAATCGTGGAAATCCAGAAATATTCAGGGAATTTACGGAATTCACGGCGTTAGTGAAATTTGCGGAATTCAGGGGACATTAATGGAATTAAAGGAATTTTTAGAATTTCTAGGATTCAACGAATTCATGGAATTTAATTAATATTCCTGGAATTCACGGAATTTAATTAATATTCCTGGAATTCACGGAATTTGTGGAATTAAAGAAATTTAAGGAATTTGCGTATTTCGTGGAATTCATTGAATTAATGGAATTCACGCAATTTATGGAATCCACAGAATGCATGGAAATTACGGAATTCACGAAATTCAATAGATTCATGGAATTCTCAGAATTCATGGATTTCGTGGAATTTATGGATTTCGTGGAATTTATGGAATTCTCAGAATTCATGGAAATCAAGGAATTCATGGAAATCAATGAATTCAAAGAATTCATGAAATTCAAAGAATTCATGGAATTCAAAGAATTCATGGAATTCAAAGAATGCATGGAATTCAAAGAATTCATGGAATTCAAAGAATTCATGGAATTCAAAGAATTCATGGAATTCAAAGAATTCATGGAATTCAAAGAATTCATGGAATTCAAAGAATTCATGGAATTCAAAGAATTCATGGAATTCAAAGAATTCATGGAATTCAAAGAATTCATGAAATTCAAAGTATTCATGAAATTCGTGGTATTGATGAAATTAATAGAATTCACGGAATTCATTGAATTTATGAAATTCATTGAATTCACGGAATTAATTGAATTTACGGAATTCATTGAATTTAAGGAATTCATGGAATTCACGGAATTAAAATAATTCATGGAATTCTCGGTATTAATGGCATTCATGGAATTCACAGAAATCGTTGAGGGTGTGTGACGAACGGTGACGTAAGGAAAAGGGAATTTATTGTTATTAATTAGTTTTTTCTAATCATTTTTCAAATGAGAATTTGTCGATTCCATTTTTGGTAGTAAGATTTTCATTTTCAGTTGAAAATGTAACTATTAGGCTGGAAATTTATTTTCTGTGTTGGAAATTAATCCTTTTTGATTAAAAATTCATCATTTTTGTTGAGAATGCAGATGAAATTCCATTTTTTGTAGTTGAAAATTTAAAATTTGGTAACTTTTAATATTTTTCTGACTATGAAAATTAGACCATTTGGTTGAAAATGCATCTTTGTAGGTTAAAAATTCAACTATTTTATAAAAATGTAATAATTATTGAAAATTTAAATACTATTTTGTTGAAGTCCTTTTTTGGTCAAAAATGAGAAAAGATGAATTTTCAACAAGGAAGTTAATTTTTAGAACAAGAAATATAAAATTTCAAACAAATAGTTGAATTCTTAATTAAAAAAGACAACAAATTATCTATAAAATAGGTAAGTTGAATTTTTAAACAAAAAATATGAGTGTTCAACAAAACATGTAATTTAATTCAAAAGCAATTTTTTTTTAATTTCCTTCTAAAAAGATCAATCTTTAACCAAAAAAACATTTTAATTAAAAATCATAACCAATTCAATTCAATTAAAAAAGATGAACTTTTTAAACAAAACAGTTATTTTTTCAGGAAAATAAATAAATATTTAGCGAAAATGATGTAATCAATGTTAAAAAATAAAATTTCAATAGAAAAGTTCAAAATTTATTGAAATAGTTGAATTTTCTACCGAAAAGATAATTTTTAATTAAGATGATTATTTTGCTACCAAAAGAAACTCATTTTCAACAAATTCATGAATTTTCAACTTAAAAAGACATTTTGAAATTAAAATGATACATCTTTAAAAAAACGAATTCTTCACAAAAAAAGTTCAACAATCAACCAAATATGAATTATGAATTTTCAACACAAAATTTGATTTTCAAAAAAATAGTTTAAAGCTCTGCCAAATTGTTGATTTTTCAAGTCACAAAGGCGAATTTTTTTAAAACACTTACATTTTTTATCCTAAAATATCAATTTAAAAAAAATCAAATTTGCAATTAAACCCTAAACGTTTTAACGAATTAGTTTAATTTTTAATCAAATAGTCAAGCAAATAAAAGATAAATCTTCAACCAAAAAAATTAATTTTTAACAAAGCAGTTGAATTTTCAATTAGAAAATATAAATGATTTTTTGACCAAAAAAGGAATAGCAAAATTTTCATTTACCATTAAAAAGATTAATATAAAACAACAAAAAAGACTAATTTTCAACCAAAAAACGTGAATTTTTAAGTTAGAAGATTAATTTTTTACAACAAAAAATTTGTTGACATAATACGTACATTTTCAATGAAATAATTTAATTTTCAAATATAGAAGAGAAATTGTGAACTAAAAATAAAGCTGTTAAATTTGTAATTAAAAAAATTAATTTTCGGTAAAAAATGAAACGTATATTCAACACATCTGCTAAATTTTCAAACAAAGAGGAATCTTCAAAAAAGAAATTAATTTTCAACTAAGTAGTCAAATGTTCAACTAAAAAAGATAAACTCTCAATTAAAAATACAATATCTGAATTTTTAGATAAAGAATTAATAAAAAACAAAATAGAACTTATTTTCGACCGAAAACATGAATTTTTAATTAAAAAAATTAATTTTAAAACAGAACTGAAGCAAATCAACAAAATAATTAAATTTTCAACAAAAAAGATAAATCTTCAACAAAAAAATTATTTTTAATATAGGAGTTTAATTTCCAACCAAGAAGTAAAATTTTCAACTAACAAACATACGTTTTCAATCAAAAATACAATATAGAAATTTTTTAATAACAAATCAATAAAAAATACTAATTTTCAACCAAAAACATGAATTTTTAATCCATAATATTAATTTCCTGTCAAATAGTTGATTTTTAAACCAAAAATGGATAAACTAAATTTATAGTTAAAAAAATTAATATAAAACAACAAAAAAGACTAATTTTTATGAAAAAAACGTGAATTTTCAAGTCAGAAGATTAATTTTGACAAACAAAAATTAGTTCAGATAATATGTATATTTTTAATCAAATAATTGCATTTTCAATTAAAAAAGAAAAATGTCAACTAAAAATAAAATTGTTAAATTTTCTATTTAAAAAATTAATTTTCGATAAAAAATGAAACGAATATTCAACAAAATAGCTAAATATTCAACTAAAAAAGATAAATTTACAATTATAAATGAAGTATCTAAATTTTTAAATTAAAATTAATAAAAAATGAAAAGAACTATTTTTCCAGAAAAAACGTGAATTTTCGATTAAAAAAATTAATTTAAAACTAAAATTTAATGAAATGAATTTGTTATTTAAAATTAAATACAAGAATAAAACAAAAATACTAATTTTCAACAAAAACATGAATTTTTAATCCAGAACATTAATTTTCTGTCAAATAGTTGATTTTTTAACCAAAACTACAAGAACTAAGATTTAATCAAAAAATTAATATAGAACAACAAAAAAGACTAATTTTTAATCAAAAACGTGTTTTTTTTTAACCCGAAGATTAATTTTGTACAAATAAAAATTTGTTTAAATAATATTTATATTTCTAATCAAAGAATTGAATTTCCGATTAAAGAAGATAAATTTCTAAGTAAAAATAAAAGCGCGAAGTTTTCAATTTAAAACAATTAATTTTCGATACAAAATGAAACGAATATTCAACAAAATAGCTAAATTTCCAATTATGAAGTATCTAAGTTTTTAAATAAAAAACAAGAAGAACTAATTTTACACAAAAAGCGTGAATTTTCAATTTAAAAAATCAATTTTAGACTAAAAATGAAGCAAGTATAAAAATAGTTTAATTTTCAACCAGAGATGAATCTTCAGAAAAAAATTAATTCATAACAAAGTAGTTAAACTTTCAACCAAGCAGGTGAATTTATTAACAAAAGAGATGAAGTTCCAACCAAAAATATAATAGTACTTTTCAACCAAAAAGTTACCTCCCAACCGAATTTTCAACTGAAAAACATAAATTTTCAACCAAGAATGTAATCGTTAAATTTTCAATGCGAAAAATAAATTTTCAAATGAAAATTAAACGGATTTTTGAGAAAAAAGTCAAATTTGAAACTAAAAATATAATTCGTCAACCAAAAGCATGAATTTTGTGCGAAATAACTCACAATGGTCTTCAATCCGGTTAATTTTATTCGTTTTATTTGTCGACATTCGTATGTGGCGCGCTTGCGCATAATTCTATACCTGTCGCGCATGCGCGGCCATCAGCGCCACCTCGCGAGTGATCCCGTAGTTTGGTCGCAGTCGTGATCTCGAGAAGTTACTTTCGCGGTACGGTTTCCCCGGTTTTCCCGTGAATTTCCCGACTCGTAGGGAATCTCGTGTTTTCAGCTCTGTGACAAGAAACGTGAGTACCGATTTTCCTTTTCCAATCTCCTTTTCACCGCGATGACTGTCTGACAAATTGTTACTCCCTCGACGCGTTTTGCACTCATTTGCACTCAACAGACGGCACGAATCCGACCAAAATGGCCGTACCCGATTTACAACAAACCGAAGGGCCTCGCTTCGATTCAATCACAAATCTCCAAAAAAGGACCCCACCAAAAATCAGTAAAAAATCCCCCCCTGACGTATTTCCCGATTTTCATACCTTTTCAACAATTTTCCCCGGAAGTCAAATCCGGAAAATTGAAAATGCCCCTGGCTCTTGCTTGTGTGTCGTCGTTCCGAATCGATTTTTTCGCAAGGGGCCGTTCTCGATTCGCAGAGAAGCTCCCAAGGGTGAAAAAGGAGGACTTTTGTTTTAGGGAGTTTCTAACCTCTACTTTGTTAGTTTTAGTATTTAGGAACTTTTTTCCGGGTGGATTTTTCTGATCCGCCCAGAATCAAGTTTTGACAGGTGAGGGATTTGATCAGCTGTTGGGACTGTCATCGGATTTTTGATTTGTAATTGGGAATTAAAATTTGGAATTTGTAATGAGCGTTTTTTTTTTGTTTGATAATTTAGAGGTTATTATTCGGTGAGAATTTGATTGTTGCTTTAAGGGGAGAAACAGGTCGTTTTTCTGAGTAAATGCCAGTTGTGATTCTCGATTTCTCCGCTTGTGGACTTTTTATTTTATTTTTTGAGGTAGGCTCGTTAATTACCGAAAGTTATTTCAGAACTGAGCGGAAAGATTTATTTGTTTTTTTGTTTCTGTTTTCGGGGCAAATTTACCCGTGGATGAAAATTAGACCGGGTCGAAGACCCTTTTTTTTCTTCTAAATATGTTTCTTCAATCCATTCTTTTTTGAGGATTCAGAACCTTTTATGTTAATATGTTTGATTTTATTAAATTGTGTACTCTACCTGAAAAACCTTGAATTTCCAGGACATTTTTATATTCCTGACAAGGGAGTTGAATTTTTAACACAAAAATATGATTATTCAGCAAAAAAGTTAATTTTCAACGTTAAAAGACCAATTAGCAATAAAAAATAGTTAATGTTTCAACCAAAAAATATTTAAAATTTAAATAAAGCCACTAAATAAAGCACAAGAATTTTTAACTAAATGCATAAATATTTATCCAAGAAGATTACTTTTCTACCAAAAAAGAAGAATTTGCAACCAAATATTTGCATTTTTAGCCTAAAAATTATCACAAAAAGATGAATTTTCAACAACAAAAATTAAATTTTTGACGAAATATTTGAATTTCCTATCATATTGTAGAATTTTTAAGACAAAAAGACGAATTTTCTACAAAATAGTTGAATCCTCGAACCAAAAGGTTTAATTTTCAACCAAGAAGTTGTATTTTTAACAACAAGAAAAGTTGATTTTATATTTAAAAAATCCCAATTTTCAACGAAATAGTTGAATGTTCAGTGTCAAAGTGATTACTTTTTAAGAGACAAAAATTGAATTTTCTACGAAATGTTTGATATTTCTATCAAATTGTTGAATTTTGAAGACAAAAAGGCGAAGTTTCTACAATTTAATTTTCAAATAAAACTATGAATCGTCAACCAAAAAAATGAAAGAATTTGTGATAAAGTATTTCAACTTTCAACCAAGGAATTTAATTTTTAAATTAAAAATGAATTTAAAAAAACATAATAGTTGATATTTCAACAAAAGAATATTTTAATTTCAAATAAAACACTGTTGAATTTAACCAAAATAGACCAAATTTTCAACCAAAAAAATAGTTGATTCCGCAACCAAAACAGGTTTTTTTTTAATCAAGAAGCTGCATACATATTTTACCGAGAAGATTAATTTCTTTACAAAACAAATGTTTGATATTTCTATAAAATTGTTGAATTTTCAAGACAAAAATGCATATTTTCTACAAAGCAGTTCAATTTTCAACTAAGTACATTTTTAACCAAGCAGATTAATTTTTTTTTTTACCAAAAAGATCAATTTTTTACAAAATAGTTGAATTTTTGACTAAAGTCATGAATCTTCAACAACAAAAAAAAGTTATTTTTAATAAAGTGGTTCATTGTTCTTTCAACCGAGGAGTTGAAAATGTATCTTTTTGTTAAAAAATTTAACTATTTGGTTGAAAATTCTTTAATTTTCCATCGAAGATTGATGTTCTGAATTGTATATTCCCATCATTTTAGTTAAAAATTCATCTCTGGTTGAATATTAATTTTTTTTCCATCTTCAATTTTTGGTAAAAACCGTGTTATTTTTCAGGTAAAAATTCGCCTTTCTTGTACAAATCAATTTTTTAGGTTGAAAATAAATATTTTTTGATGAAAAATTCAGTTATTCTAGTTGAAGATTTATTATTTTTTGTTGAAAAATGGAACTTTTACTTTGAAAATTCGTTTTTTTTTTGTAGAAATTCTTCTTCCTGATTGAAATTTTTGGTCGAAAGTTCAACTATTCCAGATTTAGATTCATTATTTTGCTCGAAAATTCATCTCTGATTGAAAATTGTTTTTTGTTTGAAAATAATTGATATTTTTTAGTTCGAAATTCAACTATTTGGCTGAAAATTTCTCTCATCTCTTTGAGAATTCAACTTTTTAATTTAACCTTTATTTATGTATTTAATTTAATTATTCAATTTTAAATTGACAATTTATCTTCTTCAGATTAAAATTCATCTTTTTGGTCGAAAATTCGTCAGTTTTATGGAAATTAATTTTTTTTAACTGAACCATGTTTGTGAAAAATTCATATTTTCGGGTTGAAAATTAAAAAAAAGAACTTGAATAAAATGTAAACTCTTTTTGGTTGAAAATTCGATATTTTGTTTAAACACGCAACTATATTTTTTTAAATTAATTTTTGTTGAAAATTAGTGGTTTTTTTCAAACCAAAAATGTATTTATTTCCGTTAAATATTCAATCATTATATTTGAAAATTTATCTCTGGTTGAACATTAGTTTTATAACCGAAAATGTAACTATTCAATTTCTGGTTGACAATTTATTTTTTAAATTAAAAATTCATGTATTTTGTTGAAAATTTGTCTTTTTGGTAGAAATTAATGTTCTTGGATAAAAATTCATCATCTAATTGAATATAAATTTTGAAACTGTAAATTTAACTATTATTTCTTTTTTTCCAAACCTCATTTATTTAGTTTAAAATTCAACTGTTTTGTTGAGAATCGATAATGTTTTAAGTTTAAAGTTCAACTATTTGGTTGAGAATTCATGTATTTAGCATATTACACTTTTTTGAAATACCGATTCGAAAATAGGTACTAATTTATAAATTGCTGACAAATTTTTTAATGCATAGAGTAATAGTTTCCAAAAAAATTGTCTTTTGGAAAAAGGCGTGTAGTTTTTGTTTAAGTACAAATTAAATTATTGTCCTGATTTTTGGTAAATTTTGCAGTTAAATGCTAATTATAGAGTTTTTATCATCCAGGTTTTTTGGTAATTTTTACTGATATGTTCCAGTTTTGCTGAAAGATTTAAGGCTTTTTAAAGGAATACATTTAATATATCCTCATAGTATTTTTAGGTATACTTTACAGTTTATGTTCTTTTTTTATTGCAAATTAATATTTTCTTGAAAGTAATTATTTCTTTCAACATATTATTTTCCTGACATACATTTTTGCAAGAGTTCTTATCGTCTTTTTTATCATTGAAAATACTTTGTTCCCAATTTTTGTAATTTATAAAAATAATTGCTTTTGGAAAAAAGTTATGTACTCTGAGGAAATTCATATTTAGCAAAGTTTTAAAAAAGAATGTTGAAATTGACACACTTGCAAAAAAGTGATTAATTATTATTGGTTATTATTATTGTTATTTATTGTATGTTTTTCTGCACATGTCAACATGAAGTATTTCTTATAAATTTGTAGTTTGCAAATTTTTAACGTTTTCGTAGTGAATTAAAAACAAAAAAAAACAAAATCAAATTTAATTTTCCGTTTTACGAATCTAATCTCTAATTAAGCAACTGAAAATTTTAAATAACTTATTATTATTATTATTCTCCAGAAATAAGGGCGTTACATGAATATTTGAATAAAAGGAGTCCAAGGGGCCGGCCGGCGGCGAGACTATTGATTGTAATAATCTCGTATACGCATAGTCGCAAAAGTGTCGCGACGCTACACCTACCCGGTAGATTATGCCGTCTGTCAAGGTCTCTTGCGTACTTCCGGAAAACTCTTCTTTGTTTCCAATTTCCGGTAAATAAACCATTTAAAACCCAAATTCCGAGCAAAATTCATTTTTTTTTTAATTTTATTTATTTTGTTTCCTATTTTATATTATGTATATATTTTTAGAATTATTATGATCAGGGCTGTTACAGGTCAGGGATTTTCAGAACGTCAGGGAATATCAGAGAAAACTTGAAATGAATTTCAGATGAATTTTCGACCAAAACGATGCATTTTTTTACCAAAAAAGATGATTTTTAATAAAGTAGTTGCATTTTCAACAAACGAATTGCATTTTTAACCAAACAGTTGAGTTTTCTAGTAAAAAAAAAGAATTATCCGCCAGAAATGGAATAGTTACATTTTTAATTTAAAAAATTAAGTTTTAACTAAATGAAAATGAATTTTTACCAAAGTATAGTTAAATTTTCAACTAAAAAAGGGAATATTTAACCAATAAGAATAATTTTCACTAAAATACGTGAAATTTTAACCAAACAATTAGATTTTTAATTGAAAAAGATGAGTTTTCAACAATATAGTAAAATTTTCAACCAAAGATATGAATCTTAAAAAAAATGTACAAAGTAGTTCAACTTTCAACCAAGTAGTCGAATTTTTCAACAAAAAATCAAAATTACCAACTAGAAATGCTGTAGTTATGTTTTCAATTTCAAAAAAAGTTCACAAAAAGACGTGAATTTTCAACCAAATAATTAGATTTTCTGCGGGAAAAGATGAATTTTAAAACTAAAATGAAACAATTTTTAAACAATTTAGTTCAATTTTTAACCGAAAAGATGAATATCCATCTAAAATAATTAATCTGCAAACATGAAGATGTATTTTCAACTATGAAGTTAATTTTATACCAAAAAAGACCAGATAAAACTTATTTTTAACCAATACATGTTTAAATTGTTAATCAAAGAAGTGAATTTTCAACTAAAATGATTAGTCTCCAACAAAAAAAAAACTTTTAACCAATGAGTTGAATTTTGGACTAAACAAGAAGACTTTTTAAGAAAATAGTTGCATTGAAATTAATTTTTTTTCAACCGAAAATTGACATCTTTTTTTTATCAAAAAATTATCTTTTAGATTGAAAATTAATTTTTTTTATATGAAATTAATTAATAAACATTTTAAATAAACATTTTTTATTATAACTGAAAATGTAACTATTGTATTTTTGGTTGAAAAATTATCTTTTAAATATGAAAACTCATGTGTGTATGTTGTAGAAAAGTTGTCTTTTTTTCGTTAAAAAAAAGTATCTTTTGGGTTGGAAATTCAACTCATTGGTTAAAAGTGCTTTTTTTTAGGATAAAAATGCATCCTTTTATGTAAAAAGCAGTTGTTTTTTTAGTTGAAAATTAGTTTTTATAACTGAATATATTTTATACCATTTTTGCTCGAATATTTATATTTTTATATGAAAGTTCATTTATTTAGTTGAAAACTCCATAATTTTACTAAAATATTCATAGTTTAGACTTAAAGTCCAACATTTTGGATCTTTCATTTCTGTACTGATAAAATTTTTGTTTGTTTGAAATTTAACTTTTTTGTTCAAAATTCCTCTTCTGAGTTTTAAAATTAGTCTGCTATGCTGAGGATTCAACTAATATCTTGAAAAGACTTTTTTTTCCTAATTCAAATGTATTTGATTGAAAATTAAAATATTTTTATGTGGAATTTTTATGTTGAAAAATGATCTATTCTGTTGAAAATCCCTTTTTTCTTGTTATAAATTAATTGTTTTAACTGAAAATTTAATTCTACCATTTTTTGTTCAAAATTTTACACCTTTCACGAAAAATGTTTCAAATAAAGTTGGAAACAAACCCTTTTTCAATAATATTATTTATCTCCCAGGTGCAAGGTTGTTTTTTTTTATCTAAAAGACAAATTTAGTGTTGTCAGGGAAAATGAAAATTTTGTCAGGGAAAAGTCAGACAATTTCAAGATTGGGATTTTCTAACAACCCTGTATCATTAAAAAGACGAAATCGCAAACAAACAAACTCGGTTGAAATCATTTCGAAGACGTAGAATCTATTGATAAATTATCGGACGCGATATTTCGAACCATTCTGAGGAGTATTGAAGAAAATTATTCTTAAAAAAAAAACAGAAAGTTTATCAAAAATTGCGATTAAATTTGAAATTATTTTCCGCCTGAAGCCAAACAATCGAATTAAAGATTATTTGAAGCAAGTTAACTTGGTAATCATTAATAATCAATACTATTTTTTAAATTAACGTTTTAGAGGATGTCGATGGCAGTGCACTAAAATTCAAGGCTCGAGGGAGGACTCAAGTCTCTACTGATTTGCATCATCAAGGAATCTGCCGAGTTACACTCGTGGATCATGAAAATGGTGTTGTCTCAACGTCAGAGGGAGGAGTTGTAAGTTTAGTTTTCTTTTTGTGTATATATGTAATTTTTGAGAATAATACTGGGTTAACATGGAATTTCGGAGTTACAAATGCTATGATAGAAATAGAATGCACTGTCATATATGCCATAGAGATATTCTGCGCAGTCACAAATGATATAGCCATTTACTGCGCATCAATATATTCCATATATGTCCACTGCGCATCAATATATCCCATATATGTCTACTGCGCATTAATATATTCCATATAGCTCTGCCGCGCAGCCCAAAATGCATTCGGGGCGGGAATTTCGAATGGGGAATTCTTTTCTTTTGATGTTTGGAACGATTTGTATTGTTTATGTTAATTTATATATATATATATATATGTATATATATATATATTTTTTAGGCGTTAGAATAAAAAAGTAATTTTTTCAATTCAAAAAATGTGAATGTTTAAATTTGTTTTTTTTTTCAATCCAAAAAAATTACTTTTTCTTTTTTTTATGTTTCTTCCTTCTGACGATTATATTTTTAGAGTAAACTTTTATTATTTCGTGGAAAATTCAACTTTTGCTATGTTCATCCTTTTTGGTTTTTGTTCTGTGCAAATTAATTATTTAACTGAAAATTTAACTATTCTAATTTTAGATAGAAACTAAGTGATCTAGTTTGGTTCAAAATTCATGTGATTTGCTAAAAATGGGCCTTTTTGATTAAAAAATTAATTGACTTGGTTAAAAATAATGCTTCTTTGGTTAAACATTCAACTGCTTGTTTAAAAGTTGAACTAATTTGTTAAGACTTCATTTGTTTTTGTTGCACATATATAATTTTATTTTAAAAATTCATCTCTGGCTGAATTTTTGTTGATGAAAATTTAACTATTCCAGTTGCAGATTTATCGTTTTAGTTAAAAATTAATTTTTCTGGTTGCAAAATGAAATATTTTGCTTAAGATTTTTTTGTTTCGAAATAATTTTGTTTAACCGTAAAGGTAACTTTTCTATTTTGGATTAATATATGATCTTTTTTAGTTAAAAATTCGTCTTTTTTTTTAGAAAACTATCTTCTTGCTTTGAAATTTTCACGTTTTTAGTGAAAAATGTAACTGCTTGGTTGAAAATTAACTTTTATGTTGAAAATTTATATTTGCGGGTTTAAAATGCAATTTTTTTCAGAAAATTTAACACTTTAGGTAAACTTTTATTTTCTTTCTTGGCTGCAGAATCTTGGTTTGGAAAATCCTCATTTTAGTTGCAATTTATTTTATTTTTTTTGAAAATTCATCTTTTTGGTTAAAAAATGTAACTCTTTTTGTAGAAATTTCATATTTTTCGGTTAAAATGTAAACTATTATGTTTTTGGCTAAGAATTCATCTTTTTACGTCAAAAATTCTTTTTTTCATTCGACTTTTTATCTTGAAAATTTATCTTTATAAATAGAAAATTAAAGCATTTGGTTAAAGATTCAACTATATTTTGTTGACATTATTTTTTTAAAAGTTTAATTATTTGATTTAAAAAGTTTTCTTTTTTTTTGTCGAAAAATCAGATGTTGGGTGGAATATGGGTATTTTTTTATTAAAAATTGAACAGTTTTGACGACAATTCAACTATTTGATTCTAAATTCTCCTTTTTTGGTTCTAAATTAATATTTTTTTATTAAAATTTTCATCTGTTCTTGGTTGAAATACCAACTAGATCAGAATTCATCTTTATAGAGTGAAAATGAAGTATTTAGTTAAAGATTGCATTTAAAAAAAATAAAAATTTGTTTTTTTTTTGTTGAATTATCGACTTTTGCATTTTTGGTTGAGAATTCATCTTTATAGGTTAAAAATGGACCTTTTCGGCTTTAAAAGTCAACTCTTTTCTAAAAAATTTAGCATCTTTGGCTTGAAAAATCAACCATTTTTTGTTGTTGAAAATTCACCTATATTGTTAAAGATTTAATTATTTTTTTGAGAATATAAATATTTGTTTAAAGAGTCATCTTTGTGGTGAAAAGTTCAAATGTTTGGTTTAAACTCAACTATTTTGTTAAAATTTTAATGATTTTGTTAAAAATATTATTGTGCGAAAAATTAAATTATTTTGTTAACGTCATTTTTGTCATAGATAATTCATCTTTTAGGTAGAAAATTCAAATATTTGGTTAAAATTTTAATTATTTTGTAAAAAATTAAATTATTTTGTTAGATAGAAAATCCATTTTTCGGTAGAAAATTCAAGTATTTGGTAAAAATTCAACTATTTTGGTAGAAATTTCATCTATTTTAGATGCAATTTAATTATTTTGTTAAAAATTTAATTATTTTGTTGAGAATTTAAATATTTGATTAAAAAGTTATCTTTGTGGTGAAAAGTTCAAATATTTGGTCAAAGTTCAACTATCTTGTTAAGGTTTTTATGATTTTGTTAAAAATATTGTGCGAAAAATTTAATTATTTTGTTAAAGAGTCATTTTTGTCATAGAAAATTCATCTTTAAGGTAAACAATTCTCATATTTTTGTTTAAAATTTAAATTATTTTCTTGAAAATTTATTTATTTTGTTAAAAATATTATTTTGTAAAAAATTTAATTATTTTGCCAGATAGAAAATCCATCTTTTGGTGAAAAATTCAAGTATTTGGTAAAAATTCAACTATTTTGGTAAAAATTTCATCTATTTTAGTTGCGATTTAATTATTTTGTTAAAAATGTAATTATTTTGTTGAAAATTTAAATAATTTGTTAAAAAGTTATCGTTGTGGAAAGTTCAGCGATTTTGCTTAAAATTTATTTTATTTTGATTGCAACTTAATTAATTTCTTGGAAATTTAAATATTTGGTTAAAAACTCATTTTTGTGGTAGAAAATTCAAGGATTTCGCTGAAAACTTTTCTTTGTAGAAATTTTAACTATTTTGATTCGCAATATCAACTGTTACATTTTTGGTCGAGAATTCATCTATTTGGTCAAAAATAATTCGACTAGTTTGTTGAAAATCCAAATATTCTGTCAAAAATTTAAATATTTTGTTAAAAATTTAACTCATGTTGGTTGAAAATTAAAATTTTTTATGGAAAATTCGTTTTTTTCGTTGTTGAAATAGTAAAGATTACATTTTTTGTCGAGAATTTAGCTTTTGGTTGAAAATTCGACTTTTCGGATTTGAAAGTGAACTATTTTCTAAAATATTCGACATTTTAACTTGAAAATGCATCTTTTAGGTTAAAAAAACTCAAGTATTTAGTTAAAAATTTAAAGATTTTGTTGAAAATTCAACTATTTTTTTGAAAATTCATTTTTCATGGAAAGGAAAGTCGTCTTTTTTTGGCTGAAATAATTCAATTAATTTGAGATGTTTCAATTTTAGTCTTAAATAGTTTTATTTCGTTTATACAGGTGGGGGAATTTTGAAAATTTGCATTTTTGCACATTATTCTGCATTTTTATTTTCTATCAAATTTGGTTTAATAATTTTCGCACATATTCATTCCACTCAAATATGGTTTTCTTCAATTTAAAACATGTATCAAATTTAAAAACAAATGATAATTTATCCGCCTATCTAACATAGGGAATCTTCTTATAATATTATTACATTGCAAATTGACTCTTTAGACAAGAGTTTTTTGGTTTCCCCCATTATGGGTTGGCGTGCAGACTTAGTTCGGATCAATGGAACGCCATACTCGGCTTCAGAATTTAATCGTTTCGTTACACAAGTTTGTTACTAAGGTATATCCACTTTCAAGGCAAAAAAAGATCCTCCCTTCATTTCTAACTTCCGATCACTCTCCAGTTTCAAGAATGACTATCAACACACCCTTAGAAGAGACAACAAAAAAATTATTTTATCTTCAAATGCAATGCCAATGTTAATTTGATATTTCAAACTTAGCAATTTTTAATATTCCCTTCAAATCTTATCTGTAATTTACATCAACACGATGGTTGCCATTGATCGATTTTTTCAATCCTCTTGTCACGAATCTGGCTCAAGTCGATAATAATTGTTTATATATATATTTTTTTTGTTTTTTTTTTTGTTATCAAATTAATTCATCCAGTTTTATCAATTTTGTGATTCGTTTTCCTCTTGCAAATGGAGAATCCAATCTGACTGAAACTCATGCGATTCGCAAAGTGGAAAAGGCCAAAATCGATCTTATGAATTAGTCTCGGATCAGTCAGGGTGGAATGAATAGTGGGCGTAGTGAAACTGTGGGGAAACACGACGGGGGTGTCTTCTCGAGCACGCGCTACTTGTCAGATCGATAGTAAAGTCGTCGAGACGCAGTATATGCGCAAAAGGCGGAAAATTGCAAGAAAAATTTCAAAAGATCCCGTTTATTTACTTAAATTCAACAAAAATTTGAATAAAATTGAAAAATTAAAATTTATCCCCCTTTCTCTTCTTCATTGAAATTGAAGGGATTTAAAAGGATTTTAAATATTTGAAGGTCATTTAAAAAAATCCAAAGAATTTGGAAGCGCTTTAACCTGTTTCAAGGGATTTCAACATATTCCAATGAATTTGAAATATTTTTGAATATTTTAAAAGTTTCGTAGAATTTAAACTAGATTGAAATAATTTATAGATATTCTAAAAGATTATAAAGAAAGTATTCCAAGGAATTTTCAAAAGATTTCAAGGAATTGGAAATATTTTAGGATATTTTTAAAGATTTCAAGAATTTTTGAATAACTTAAAATAATTTGAAGAGATTTGAAAGGATTTGATTGGTTGTAGGGTATTTTTAAAAATTCCAAGGAGTTTTCCACAACTTTAAAAAACTTGGATTTCGAAGCATTTTTAATATTTTAAGGTATACAAAAAAATCCAATGAACTTTCAAGAGCGTTAAAAAACTTGCAGGGATTTAAAATATTTATTTAGGGTATTTGTTAAAAATTCTAAGGAATTTCAAAGGATTTTTAATAATTTAGGGAATTTTTAAAAATTGTTTGAAGGTTTTTCAAAGGATTTTAAAGATTTTAGGATAGTTTAAAAAAAAATCCAAGGTATTTCCAAAAGATTTAAAAGGCCTTAAGAGATTCCAAATGATTTTAAACATTTTGGGATATTTTTTTGAAATTTCAAAGAATTTTAAAGAGCATTACAAAATTTTGAAAAAACATATTTTTTCTCAATATTAACGAATTTTCAAGAACTTTTAAATAAATATATCATTTGAAGAGATTTCAAAGGATTTTAAGATATTTTCAACAATTTCAGAGAATTTTCAACAGCTTTAAATAGTTCGAATTTCGAAAGATTTTTAATATTTTAGGGTATTGTTTTTAAATTCCAAATAATTTTCAAGAGCGTTACAAATTTCAAGGGATTTCCATATTTTAATACAATTTTCGGGTATTTAAAAAAAATTGTTAAATGATTTCAGTAATTCAATGGAATTTCAAAGGATTTAAAATATTTTAGAACATTTTAAAAAATTTCAATGAATTTTCAAAAGAGGATGAAAGTTTTTTGATGTATTTCGAAGAATTTGGGATATTTTAAAAGATTCCACGAAATTGTTTACTTCATTTGATTAATTTGAAGAGATTTTAATAAATCTTAAAGATTTTAGAATATTTTTGCAAATTCTAAGGTGTTTCAAAATATTTAAAGAATATGAGATACCTTAAGAGTATTTAACAGATTTTAATAATTTCAAGCGACTCCAAAGATCGTGCAAAATTTGATGGTATATCTAAAAAGTTTAAGGAATTTTCAAAAAGATTTAAAATTAATTTTTAAATGTTATTTTAACTAAATTATGGTCTTTTTTAAATGCCAAAGAATTTTCAAGAGATTTACACATTTTTAAAGGGTTTCTATTCAAAAGAGTAAAATAATGTCAAGGAATTTCTAAAGATTTTAATGATGTTACGTAATTTAGAAAATTTGCATGGGCTTTCAAAAATTTCACTAGAATTTCGGAAGATATAGAGCGATTTTATAGGACCTATATGGTTTTAAAATATTTCAAGGGGGTTTACAAGATTTTCGATTTAATATATTTATATAGGTTTCAAAGAATTTATTCACAAGGAGTGACGGATTTCCTAGTGTTTCAAAGATTTTAAGAGATTTAAAAATATTTCTTCAATTTTAATTAATTGGAATTTTTTTAATTTCTTTTGAATTCTTAAAATTTTTTAGAATTTTTCTAAATTCACTCAATTGTACTTAATTCATTCGATTTCACTCACCTAAATTTTACTGAAGTCAATAAATTTTTATTTAGTTTTTTCCAATTCATTTGAATGCTTCACAACAACAGCAAGCAGGTGAATTTTTTTAACAAAAAGAGATTAGTTTTCAACCAAAAAAGATGTTTCAGTGAATGAAGAAAAAAAAGTTACACCCAGAGCGTTGCATTTTTAATCCAAAAAAATGAATCCTCAACAAAATACATACATCTTTAAATATATAGTTGAATTTCCTACCAAGAAGATTGATTTGCTACCAAAGAAGACGAGTTTAATGAAAAAAACTAATTTTCTACAAACCATTTTTATTTAGCAGTTAAAAAATTAATTTTGAACCAAAGTAAAAACGAATTTTCAACTAAGATTATTAATCTTCATCTAAAAAATGACTTTTATGAAAGTGGTTCAACTTTTGACCCAGAATCTCAAACAAAACCGATTTTATCAACCAAACAGTTGCATTTTTAACAATAAAAATTGATTTTCAACTAAGAAAAAGACGAGTTTTGAAGCTAATACATAAAATTTTCTACAAAACAGTTGAATTTTCAACCAAAAAATATGAATTATCAACAACAAAAGATTAGTTTTAAACGAGAAAAAAAAACTAATTTTCAGCTAAAATTATAAATCTTCAACCAAAAAAATTAAATTTTAAGAAAGTAGTTCTACTTTATTTTAACCAAGGAGTTGAATTTGTTACCTAAAATTAGGAATTTTCGACGAAAAATATAATAGTTCATATTTAAACAATAAAAGATTTTAATTAAAAATATAAAACAGGTGATTTTAACCAAGCCTTACATATTAATGTGGTATAAAACAGTTGCATTTTCAACCCAAGCATGTGAATTTTTAACAAAGAATTTTATTTTCAACCGAAAAAGACTAATTTGTAACCACGCAGTGACAAATCAACCAAAAAGATCATCAAAAAGAGCATCAAAATACTCAAATTTTCAATTAAAAAATTCGTTTGTTTTGAAAGAAAAAAATTTCAATCAAATTGATGAAAAGAGATGTTTCGGGTTCCAATCGTATAAAAAACTACGAAACGTTGGCAAAATTCGTATGATTGGAACCCGAAATATCTATTTTTATCAAAATCAATCGTCGTAAAAGCAACTAATCTGTTTTCAATCAAATTGTTGAGTTTTCAAGTAAAAAAAAGACGTATTTTCAATCAAGTAATTCAATTTTGTACCAAATAATAACATTTTTTAATAGAAAATATGAATTCTTAACGAAAAATATAATAATTTAAAAAATGTTATGACACTATTTTGACACTTTAAAAAAATTGTTACACTATTTACACTATTTTTGATCTCTAAAGTGAGTCCTCGACCTGAATTTATTGTCTTTAAATAGTAATGGACAGGGAAAATGAAAAAGTAATCAGACAAAAAGTCAGGGAATTTTGATAATGAGTATTTTATTCTGTCCGTGTTATTTAAAAGTCTAGACTTCTCTTGCCGAAATTACCGTCAGATAATAATATAGCATCAGTCGGTAATGTCGGTTAAAATGTCATATTATTAGAGTTCTGAGCCGGTTATATTACTTTGAAAACAGTAACGAGAATGAGAATATTACCGAGAATATAACCGAGAAATAAATTCTCTAAGAATTTATGAGAATCTCATAATTTATTTTAGTCAATAGAAAATTGCATTTTTTCGTTAACTTTTCGGTTGAAAATTCAACTCCTTTTTTTTGAAAGTTTGTCTTTTTTATTTTAAAGTTTACCTGCTTTAGCAGAAATTAAATCTTTTTTTGATAAAAATGCAACTGTTTGGTTAGAAATTAAGCTGTTATACTATTTTCTTGAAAAATTAACTATTTCGTAGAAAATGTACTTTTTGTTTAAAATTTATATTTTGACGTTGAAAAAAGAACTGAAATACTTTCTGGATGAAAGTTCCACTTATAAAAAAGTAATTTTTTTTTATTACAAATTTATCTGTTTTAGTACAAAATTGATTTTTTTTTTATAAAAATGCAACTACTTGGTAGAGAATTGAACTATTTTGTTAAAAATTCATCCTTTTTGGTTGAAAAAATTCGTCTTTGTGGATTGAAAATTCAATTTTGTTCGTAAAAACTTACTTTTTTGTTACAAAAATTCAATTTTTTGTGTTACTGAGTTAACGGGAATCTTTTTTAGATGAAAACTCAACTTTTTTTGTAATAAAAAATTCTTCTGCTTCAAGATAAATTTCATATTTGTTGATAAAAATGCAACTATTTGCTAGAGAATTCAACAATTTTGTTAAAAAGTCATCCTTTTTGGTTAAAAATTCGTCTTTTTGGATTGAAAATTAAATTTTTTTGATAGAAAATTATTTCTTGTTAAAAAATTCATAGTTTGATCGTCCTTCTTTGCTTGATAATTCAACTAATTTGTTTAAAATATTTGGTGGTATCAATTTTTTTGTTAAAGATTGATATTTTAAGTTGAAAAGTTATCTCGTTGGTTAAAAGTTTAATTATCTTGTTATAAATTAATCTTTTTTGATTGAAAATTCAAGTACGTGGGTCAAAGTTAAACTACATTGTAAATTTTTTTTATTGAATGTTGGTTTGAAGTCTGGTTTGAAATTTCCTTTTTTTGCGTAAAAATGCATAAGTTTCCCGTAAAATTAATTTTTTGTTGAACAGTCATATTTTTTGTTTGAAAATTTGATTTTTAAAATTAAAATTTGTCTTCTGGTTTGAAGGTTTAATAATTTAGATAAGGTTTTATTTATTTTTTGAGTAAAAAATCTTAATTTGTTGAAAATTCGTCATTCAAGGTTTAAAATTCTTTTCTTTTGTTGTATAAATTTCATTCTTTTTTTTATTAAAACATAAAATATGACACTTTTTCGTTGATAATTTGTCTTTTGAGGTTGAATATGGAACTATTATGTTAAAAATTAAATGATTTTGTTGAAAATTCCAGTATTTTGTTAAAGAGTTATCTTTTAAAGTATAAAAAACTTTTTTTGTTTGTTTGAAATAAATGAATACATTTGAAAATGTTTAATTTGTATATGAAACACTGTAACTCCTGAATATTTCTGAGCTAGAAAATAATTTATATTCAACCGCTGATATGACCTGATACTATAAAAATATTGTTAAAAATTATAAATTCTCTTAAATTCTTTTAAATTCTGTTATATTCTCGGTTACAAAACCTGAACTTAAATTCTCAGGAATTTAAGAACTCCTCTACATCTTATAGTCAAGTCACGGATAATTTCGATCACGGAATCGAACCTCTTTAGTGTGGAATTCTACTATCCTAGTTTCCCGATGTCGGTAAATGTCGGCAAGAGGAATCTATCTTTTAAATTTATTTCGTAAATTAATAATAAACAAAATAGGAAACGATTCTTGAATTATGAAAATAATATATACTGGATATTATTTGGAATAAATGAATATATTTCGTAAACTTTATACTATTTTTGTAATAATTGTAGTTTTGTGAAGTACAAACTATAAATTCTAAATGTCAGGAAGATGGGAGAAATGGTCGTGGGCATCGATCTTTACTTTCCAAGTCTATAGATATATAAAACACGTATGATGCACACCTCATGTTTCACAGAATGACGTCATGCAGTTACTAAGGAATGGGCTTTTACACACAAAAGTTATGACAAAAATTATCGTGAAATTAGAGGTTGGAGTCACTTGAATACTCAAGAAAAGGAAAAACGAAGGTCAATGGTCCTTACGTCATTTGACACGCAGATTTTTCAAATATTTTATTTTAAAGTATTTTAGTAAATTAAAAACGAATCTTTCGCATTATAAAAAATAAAATAAAAACGTAACACAATGAAAATCTGAGATGTGTCCCATGGGTGGAGGGAGGGGTTCAAAATTATCCAAAAAACTGTGTTTTTTCATTTTTAATGTTTCCCATTTCAAAATCTGTTTATTTAAAAAAAAAATTTAGAGTAATTGAATTCATTTTTAAATTTTTTTTTTAATTGGTCTAATCAGCTTTAATGCTGAACTATAATTTTGTTACGTTATAACAATTTAAAATTCTGAAATTTCAAAAGCTTTGACTTTGAATTATTCAATTCCATTTAAAAATGTCAACGTTTAATCGCTTTGAATTTAAAATTAATACAATTCAAAAGTTTTTAAATATATTTAATTTTGAACGCTCTCCAATTTCCAAAATTCTTATCTTAAAATATTCAATTTTGAACATTTTTACATTGTTCTATTTTCGAAATTTTAATCTGAAATCATTTAATTTCCTGATTCTTTAATTGAAAATAAAATTGATTTATTTTTAGCGCTCCGACTTCGAAATTATACAATTCAAATTCTTTTTCTAAGTAATTTGTCAAGAATCGTTAATGATTTAAAAAATTTTTAAATTTATATTTAAAAATTGGTTTAATAATGGATTTTTTAATTGTTTATATGATTCAAAATCAATAGATTTCCCATAAAAAAATTTTTGCTGATGATTATCGACCTCCACAAATTTTCCGCAAGATATATTTTTAATGGAATGAAATGGAATTTAATTTGTCTCATGTCTGAATCAAAGCGTTTGGAATTCAATCATTTTAATTTGAAGGTATTAGAAATTGAAAAATTATAATTTAGAAACACTCAAAATTGAAAATTTTCATTCTAATTTTTCGAAAAAAGGACAATTTCAAAACTTAGCAAATTTAATACTTTCAGATGAGAATTTTTAAAATTGGATTATTTAAATTCAATAATATAAAATTAAAAACGAGATTGAATATTTCAAAGTTAAAGATTCTGAAGTTCTAGAATTTCTAGCATGCAAATAATTCTAGAAATTGTAGAATAAAGGAATAGACAAATGTTTCTAAGATAAAAAAAAAATAAATGAACTATTATAAAGTTTAAAATTGAATTATTTTAAAACATTTCAAAGGCTTAATTTGGATAAATTATTTTTCTTAAGTTTTGTCTGTTTTGAATTAATTCTGGAGGCATATAGTTTATACAAATAAAATTTCGAAGAATTAAAAAAAAGGAAACAATTTTGTACGTTTAAAATTTTTTTAAATTCGAAAATAACAAACTTTAATTTTCAACTTCTCATTATGAAAAGAATTGATTAAAATAAATTAAAATTTAAGAAGATTATCATTATTTCTGCAAAAGAATTTTCTAGAAATTAGAGTTGTTGGAAAACTGTTCCCGGAAGAATTCTTTTCCTTTTTCATAAATGGCCTCACAGATCTTAGGATCGCACTTTCCAGAGGAATATCAAAGGCTCGAAACTTTTTATTCCCAAGACCAATTCGCTTCTTCTTCTCACCTCTCTTATTTACTTTCTTACCTCAATACCTGATCAGATTCGAAATCTTTAATCACAGTTTAACCAGGTGAAATTTTTCATTAAAAATCATTGTATTTATTTTTTGTTTTCCTAAATCATAGACACATTCTTTCCCCTATTCCTTCTTTATTCCCCTATTTTCAAGAAACTTCCTTCTTTTCTCATTTTTTCGGTTTAATATGCGAACTGAATTAATAAAATAAAAAATTATACTATTTTTTTTAAATTTAAATATTTGGTTACAAATTGAATTATTTTGTTAAAGTCGTATTTTTGGTTTTAAAATTCAACTACTTGGTTGAAAATTGAACTATTTTGATACAAAGTCATTTTTTTCTATGATTAAAAATTTAACTATTTTTTGAAAATTCCTTTATTTTTTTTGGTTGAAAATTAATTTTTTAAACTAAAAATGTAACTTCCATTTTTGGTTGAAAAATATTATTTTTAATTCGAAACTGATCTTTCGTAGATGAAAATTCATCATTTTCGGTTAAAAATTATTTTTTTGTTTAGTTTTGATTTAAAATAGATCTTACATTGTTGAAAGTTCATCTATTTGGATTGAAATTCTATGTATTTTGTTGAAAATTCAACTATTTTTGTTTAATTTTTTTCTCGTCGAATTCAGCTGTTTTTTATTTTAAATTAAAATATTTTTTGGTTGAAATATCAACTATCACATTTTTCTTTGAGAACTCATGTCTGATTTGAAAATTAATCTTTTGTTGCTTTTAAAAATGTAACTGTTTGATTAAAATTGATCTTTTTTTTAGGATTTTACTATTTTGTTAAAAATTTGTTCTTATTTTATTTGAAAATAAATTTCCTTACATGATAATTTATCAACTCGATTTTTGGTTGCAATGTAACCTTTTTTAGCTGAAAATTTAATTATTTGGTAAAAAATTTTTGCATTTGGTTACAAATTAAACTTTTATTGAAAATTTAACAATTTCGTTGATTTTTTCTTTCTTGACTGAGTTTTTAAAATCATTTTGTTGAAAATTCCACACTTTTTAAGAATTTATCTTTTTTTTATCCAAGTTTTTTGTAAAAAATTAAACTTTTTTGGTTGATGATTTAAATATTTTGTTGAAAATTCATCCTTTTTGGTTGAATTCGACTGATTTTGATTCAAAATTAAAATCCTTTTTGTTTGAAATATTAGCTTTTCATTATTCATTCAGAATTGATCTTAATTGGATGAAAATTCAACTATCTGGTTGAAATTTTGAACTGCTTTGTTAAAAATGTACTTTTTTGGTTAAAGATTCATCTTTTTGGGTTGGAAATTGAACTATTTTGTTTAAAAATTCAACTATTTAGCCAAAAATTAACCTTTTTTTTTTGCAAATTTATCTGTTTTGTAGAAAATTTGTATTTTTAGGTTAAAAATAAAAAAATTGGGATTATTTTTTTTCTCTACTGAAGAATCAACTTTTAAAAATTAAAAAAAAGTTCAAATTCGTTTTTTTAGACGCAGAAAGTTCATATTTTGATAGAAACGTATTTTTTTTTAGACAGGAAAATGCGACTAAATTTTGTTTATAAATTAAATGTTATAAAATTACAACAAAATAGTTGAATTTTCAACCGTAAAGATAAAACTTTATTTTTAAAAAACCAACAAATTAGTTCAACTAAAGTATTTTCGACTAAAAAATATGAATCGTCAACAAAAAATGATTTCTTAACAAAGTGGTTCAACAAAAATTTGTAAACAAAATATTTAAATCCTTAAGCAAAGAAGATTAATTTTTAACCAAACAGTTGCATTTTTATCCAGGAAAGATGAAATTTGTAATAAAAACAGGTGCATTTTTAAATACAAAAAAATAAAAATATAAAACAGTTGAATTTTCATCCAAAAAAGATTTCAGTTGAGGTTTTAACATATTTTCAAAAAAATAATTGAATTTTCTGCCAAAAAGAGTGACTGCAAAAAAAAATACAAGAGGGTAGTGTCGGTAATAGTAACCAATTAAATGAATTAAATTTCTAAAATCGAAAGTGGAATGATTATTAATATTTTTTCACATTATGGGAAACGGGGTGTGTTAATCTCGATAAATCTCGTTAAAATATAATTGGTTCGCAATTCGCATCTCACGATCCTAAGTCAATGGAGTCGATAGAGTTGTCTGCTATTAAAATCGATCAGAGTGTGTCATCATTTCAAAGGTCGCCTCCCACCTCTTTCACTATTATTATAATTTCTACATTAGATTATCGATTTCTGCTTGTAATCTTGTTGATCAACAAAGCACTTTTTATTTTTATTTTAGTGGTTTCGGATTTTACAGTCCAAAATGCTTTTAAAATAGGGGAAATAGGTTGATTTAAAAAAAACTGAATTATAAAGGAATAAATACTTTTCAATAAAATTAATGTTTTAATCGTTGAAATTTCAACCAGGAGATATGAATTTTCTACCAAAAGAAATGGATTTTGAACAAAAGAGTTGAATATTCGACCAAAACGGATTAATTTTTAAGCGAATACTTGTATTTTTAACAAAAAGATATTAAATTTATACTAAATCAGTTGATGTTTTAACTGAGAATTTTTCCACAAAATAGTTGAATCCTCGACCAAAAGCAGATTAATTTTTGACCTATGACTTTTTAATCAAATTCTTGTATTTTCGTCAAAATAATTAAGTTTGCAACCAGACAGTTGTATTTTTATCTAAAAAAGATTATATTGCTACCTAAAACAAATTAATTTTCAGCAGACGAGTTCAATTTTCAACAAAGAAACATTTTTAAGTCACAAAATAAAAACAATAAAACTAAATTATTGAATTTTCAACAAAAAATTTCATTTTTAACCAAATAGTTGAATTCTTAGTTTGAAAAATTCTTTTTTAACGAAAAAAGAACAAATTTTCAACAAAATAGTAAAATTAACCAAAAAGATTGTTTTTATCATAAAATAGAATAGTCAAATTAAAAAAAATTGAACTAAAAATGTAATAATTTATATTTTTCTTAAAAAAAAACATTTTAATATTAAATAAAAAACTAGAGTTAAATTCAACCAAAAAAGGCGATTTTTTCACAAAATAGTTCAATCCTCTACCATAAATAGATTCAATATTTTGGAAAACTTTTAGATTCTGAACCCGAAAATATGAATTTTCAACAAAAAAGTTCATTTTCAGCCAAATAGTTAAACTTTCAAGCTAAACAGATGATTTTGTTAACAACAAAAAACTAGAATTTTTAACTTTTATAAGTTTTTAATTTTTAATAGTTAATTTTTCGATAAAGAAAAAAATTCAACAAAATTGTTGAATTTTTAACTAGGAAGATGAGTTTTCATGCAAGAACATCAATTTTCTACGAAAAAAGTTTAATTTTCCACAGAATACATGAATTTTCAACAAAAAATTGTATAGTTAATTTTTACCATTTTAAACTTCATTTTTAAGAATAGTTACATTTTCAACTAAGAAATATCAATTTTTTACTAAAAACGGAATAGTTACATTTTCAGTTGATAAAATTAATAATTTCAAAAGTTTTGTATGTTTAATTTTCAGCAAAAAAAATTTTAAACAAACAAAACAAATTAAACAAAAGATAGTGGAATTCTTAACAAAAGAAATTAATTCCAAACTAAAATGATCAATTTTCAATAAAAAAATGCATTTTTAAGAATATAGTTAATTTTTTAACTAAAAAATATAAATTTTCAACTAAAAACGGAATAGTTACATTTTCGTTTGATAAAATTAATAATTTCCGTCCCAGAAAAGTTTAATTTTCAATCAAATTTTCTATTTATTTTTAACTTAAAAATACGATATTTAAAAAAAATGAACTTTCAACTAAAAATATGAATCTTTAACAAAAAAATAAGTTTTTTACAAACTAGTTCCACTTTCAATAAAGTGCTTGAATTGTCAACCAAAAAAGATGAATCCTTGATGAAAAATTCAATAGAACTTATTTAAAAAAAAGATTTCTATTTTGTATTTAAAAGAAGTTTTTAACAAAATAATAGAATTTACGACCAAGAAAGAGTTATCAGTCAATAAGGAACAAAATTTAAAATTGTTTATTTTTCAAGCTAAAAATAAGAGTTTTTTTACAAAATAATGTAATTTTTAATTCAAAAATATAAATTTTTAACAAAAAACTTGCATTTTCAACCAAATATTCCATTTAATTTGAATAAGAAGATATGAGTTTTCTACAAAAATAGTTGTATATTCAACCGTAAAGATAACATTTCAACTTAGTAGTTAAATTTTTAATAAAAAAAGATCATTTTTTGACGAAAAATGTCATAGTTGATAATTCAACCAAAAAATATTTTAATTAAAAATAAAAGCAGTTAAATTGAACCAAAAAGGCTAATTGCAAACTAAAAAATTTATCTAACAATTCTCAACCAAAATAATTAATTTTCAACCAAAATCTTGCATTCTTAAACAAAAAAGTAAATCTTCTTTTAAACCTGATGTGTTTTTTTTTAATATTCAATTTCTTGTGTGCAAAATGCCATCATAGCCTAAAATTGTTTCAAATGTTGCGAATCTTCTTTGAAATCTATTTTTTTTTCATTTTACCATTTCTTTTGAATAACCAATTTTTGACTAAGAAATGTTAATTTTACTTAGAAATGCTAACAAAACGTATGGCATTCTTGAAAAATGCTTCATTTTTAAACTACAATCATTTTTAGATTAAAAATGCCCATTTCCGGAGTACAAAGTTAAAATTACCTAAAATTGTTGAAGATTGAGAGTCCTGATGAAAATTTGTGTTTTGTAATGTTAATTTTTGTCGAAAAAAATTAACTCCGTAAAATGTTGAGAAATTTTATGATTTTATAATAAATTTCTTTTCGTAAAAATACTATATTTCGAGTAAAAATCATTAACATAAAACATAAACAACATTTTTCATTTGTGGATTAAATTTTCAAATTTAAAATATAAAACAACTCCAAGTAATGAAAAGCCTGAAGGTGTTTCAACAGCAATGATTGCAACATTTTAGAGACATATCGTGGCACCATTTTTAAAAAATATGTTTCCGAAGATAAGATATCAAGTTTAATCAATTATCAAAAATATGGTCCTTGCTTTTCTTTTCGTTTATTTGAGATAATGGATACCATAAAATCTTCAAAATGTTTATTAATTAATATTGATTTAAGATTTGCGTGAGACTTTTTTGAAATTCTCTAATTGGCTAAAACTTATCTCAATGGCTGATTTTAGGGGTCGTCCAAAGTGTTGAACTTTCAAGACAAAATGATAAGCTTTTAACGAAACAGCAAAATTATCAACAAAAATCGTTCAGTTTTCAACTAAAAAATGAATTCTCAACGGAAAATATAATAGTTGATATTTAATCAAAAATTATTTTATTTAAAAATGTAAAAAAAGAGTTTAATATAATCAAAAAAGAATACTTTTCAACAAATACTTTAATCTTCTACTAAAACAGATTAATTTTCAATCCTACAGTTGCATTTTCAACCAAAAAACTTATTTTTCAACTACGAGGCTAAATTTGCTACCACAAATTGAATAGTTTAATTTTCAGTTGAAAAAATTAATTCTTAATAAAAAGAAGACGAATTCTCTACCAAACAGTTACATTTTCTTTCTGGAAATACTAATTTTCAACAAAATGTTTAGTCGTTGATATTTAAATGAAAAAATATTTTACTTTTAAGTACAAAAAAGTTGAATGTAACAAAAAGACGATTTTTCAACAAAATACTTAATTTTTCAAATAAAACAGATTAAATGGCTACCATACAGTTATATTTTTAACAAAAAAAAATTATTTTTTACAAAAAAAGTGTTGTCTATCAAATACATATATGTATTTCCTGTAAAATAGTTTATATTAATATAATTATATACTTGCATTTTTAAAATAAAAAAAAATCGATTTTCTACCAAAAAATATGAATTGTCAACCAAATACATATATTTCAACCAAAAAGTAGGATTTAAAAAAAAAGATTAATTTTCTACCAGAAAAGACGAATTTGCAACAAGATACATACATTTTTAACCAAATAGTTGAAGTTTTTAAGAAAAAAGACAAAATTTCATTAAATACATTAGTTTTCACCAAATTACACATATTACGAACTAAATAATTTGAACAATGAATATGATGTTAGTCTTTTATTTGTTTAATTTTTAGTTAATATTTTTCTTCGTTTCTAAACTTTTTTAACTGAATAGTTGAATTTTTTAATTTAAAAATATCAGTTTTAATTAAAAATGTCATAGTTATATTTTTATCGAAGAGAATTAATTTTCAATTAAAAAAATAGAATTTTTTAAATAACAGTTTAATTTCTTATCGAATAGTTGAATTTTCAACCGGAGAATATGAATTTTCAACAATATAAATAGATAAATTTTCAGTTTAAAAAAATAACTTTTTACAAACAAAAAAAAACGAAATTTTCAAACTAAAGTTATGAATCTTTAACAACAACAACATCTAACTTAAGAAAGTGATTCAACTTTCAACCAAGGAGTTGAATTTTCAACCAAATACATACATTTTCTACCAGATAGTTCAATCTTAAACAAATAAGATCAATTTCGTTTATATTTTATATATTTTTTCGTTTCTAAAAATTTATAACTAATTTTTAAAATTTTTTAACTGAAACAAAATCAATTTTGAACCAAATATGATGTTATTCAATTTTCTTTGAGAATTAGTTTTCAAGTAAAAACAAAAACAATTTTGTATCAAACAGTTTAGTTTTGTAATTTTTCAACCAAAGTTATGAATTTTCTACAAAAAATGAGCTTTTAAGAAACTAGGGCAACTTTAACCAAGAAGTTGAATTTACGATCGAAAACAGTTTGATTTTAACCAACGAAGATGAATTTTCAACAAAATACTTAAATTCTCTCTAAAAAGCAAATATATTTTCAACGAAATAGTTAAAGTTTCTACCAAATTGTTTAAATTTCGAGCCATTCAAATTGTTTTACTTCACAAAAACAACAATCACTTGATATTAAGAAATATCTTGACTGTTCATTAAAAATCAGTAATTATACATTACATATTAAAAATTAAACAAAAGAAACTAAACTTTGCACTTATAATTGTAATCGTTCTATTTAAACAATTTTATTTTGTAAGTCAATTTATTGAATTTTGAGGTATAAATAATAATTCAACACCTGTTATTTGTAGGAAAAATTTCTAGTAAGTTGAAGGAATATTCAGAAGTTGAAAAAAATTAATTTAAAATTTGAAATGATTTTAAATAATTTACACCGAGAACAACAGGTTATTTGTACCGAAATTTCGGTGCAAATAGTCCATGGCCTAATTTAAAACCAAGTATAGATTTTGACAGATTTCGAACAAAAAATTTTGAATATTTTTAAGAATTTTTAAAGGATTTAGAAGAATAAGAAGAAACATTTCCTAGGAAAATTTAAAATTATTTTTTTTATTTTTTAAAATTAATTTTAAGAGAATTTTTAAAAAGATTTGGAAAGATTGACAAAGTTATCAAAAATAATTGTGTAAGATTATAGACATCTTTTTTTATTTGGCAGGAATTAAAGAAATTATATTAGGAAAATTTGAATTACTTTAAAATATGCTTAAAAGTTCAGAAAAAGTTTTTATAATGATCAAAAAAATTGCTAAAAATTAAAAAAAAAAATTTTTAAGAATTCATGTTTTGTCGTTGAAGGTCCATCATTTTAACTGAAAATTCATATCTAGTGGAAAATGTAACTACTTTTTTTAAAAATCAATTTGTTAAACTAAAAATGTAACTATAAATGTCAAACTATTGTTTGACAATTTATGCATTATGTTTTTGGGTATAAAATTTATTTACTTTTTTGTAGAAAATTCTCTTTTTCTTCGCTAGTTTATTTTCTTCTTTTAATTTTTTGGTTTATTATAAATTTATGTATGCCAGTTATATATTTATTATTTTATTTTAAAATTCATCTGTTAGGTTGAAAATAAAATTACTTGGTTGAAAGTTAAACTCGTTTGTTAAATTTTTTTGTTGAAGATTCATTATTTTAATCAAAAATTCATTTATTTGCTTGAAATATGAGATATTTTATTAAAAACTTATTTTTTTATTGATGAAAAGTAATTTTTTGCCGCAAATTGAATTTCTTCTCTTTTTTTCTTTTTCGGTTGAAAATGATTATTTATTGGAATTGAAAATAAAACTATCATTCCCGTTGAACGTTCCATAATTTTAGTTAAAAATCCATCTATTTGGTTGAACATTAATTTTTTGACTAAAAATTTACTTATCAAATTTTTGGTTGAAAACTGATCTTTTTTTAGTTAAAAAGTGCATCTTTTTTGTTTAAAATTCTACTCTCCCAGTTAAAGATGTACAATTTTAGTTGAAAATTCATAACTTTGTTTGAAAATGTAACTTTTTTTTTTAAACTTTTTTTTTGTTAAAAGTAATTTTTTTAATTGAAAATTTAAGTTACTCCAATGGAATATTCCATAGTTTTAGTTGAAAATTCATTTATTTGGTTGAAAATTTATTATTTTAACTTAAAATTTAATTACTAAGTGTTGGTTAACAATAAATCTGTTTCCGTAAAAAAGTAATTGGTTGTTTTGTTAAAAATGCGAATATTTCAATTCAACTAGTGCAGTTGAAGATTCATCATTTTAGTTGAAAATTCATCATTCAAGTTGAAAATGAATTATTTTCCTGAAAATCCGTTATTTTTTTGTTTGAAAATTAATGTTTTGAGCTAAAAGTTGAAGAATTCAATTTTTTGTTAAAAATTTATATTTTTTGTGTTAAAGGATGCTTGAAATGTACGACATGAAACAAAATAAGTGTTTGTGTTTAGAGACAAATATGAATATGTTACTTTTAGTTTACCGGGAAAATTAAAAAATAGACCAAGAAATGATCGGGAATTTGAAAATGTTTAAATTCATTGATTGAGTCTTCAATTTAGTGGATTTATATTTTTGGAACTGAATCTGAATCTTTGAACTCTATAATTTATAAAAGTTTAAAAAAAAATGATTTGGCAATTTAACCACTTTGAGAACTTTAATTTGCAGCTCATTTTTTATTACTTCAAATGGAAAAATGGTTGACTTTAGAATTCGTTATTGTAATTTCATTGAACTTGAAAAATGTTAGTGAACCGGAAAATGACCGAAGAATTTTTTCCTTTGATTAAAACGGCCACTCTGAATACATGAGGTTGTGCTTTTTTTTATAATGATTTTGATTTGAAGGATGTTGAGAGTGTAAAGTAAGGAATGTGTACGGTAATAATGAAGACTACTATTGGCAAAAGGGAACTCGTCGAGGCCTTTCACCCTGATTGTGAGCCAGCTTCACTCGACTTTCGATCTCTTTCCCACGTATTATTATTCCCTCACGGTTAACTCCATTAACTATCCTCGGAATCGTGCTACACCAACACTTGTACTTTAAAATTTATTATATACACTTTGCAGTTTGCTCCCGCGAAAACAATGCTCTGTCTCACTATCTACCTGCTTGTCGAAAGTCAGAGTCACCTCAGATTTGCCCTAGAATTCGAGCAATGACGGCAAAAAAAACCGCTAATTGTTCCTCGAACAATAGTTCCTTTTAGATGATCAAGATTTCTATTTTGTTTAAGACAGTTTGACCGGATAAAAGTTTTAAACAATTCGAATAATTGTTACGTTTAACCTTTCGTCGAACGTTCGACCAAGTGATTGAATTCACAACCAGGAAAGGTGAAAACTAAGAGAAAAAAAAGAGTTGATATTTCAACCAAGAAAAGATTTTCATTTCAAATAAAAAAAATAAAAAAAAAAGGTTGAATAGAACCCAAAAAGATGAAATTTCAATCAAAGGAGATGAATTTTCAAATAAAAAGAGATTAATTTAAAAATCCTTTACTTTAAACAATGTCCATTTTAGATTTTAATTTTTAATTTAAAGAATTTTCAAATGCAGTCTTGAAGACCTAAACAATTAAAAATTAAAAGTTTTTGAAGTTGGAAATGTTCGATAAAAAACATTTTTATTTTATCAACTGTAAATATAAATAAACTAGTTTTAAAATGAATCTGTATTTTAAGTATTAAAAAGTGAAGAATAATTTATTTGGCAAAACTTCCAATTCTAGAAAACAGTTAAATATTTAAACAAATAATTAAATTTGCAACCAAGAGGATTAATTTTATACGATAAAAAGGGCTTTTCCACAAAAAATATAAGCTGTTAACCAATCAGATGAATGTTCTATTAAGTGGATTATTCTTCTGCTAAAGACCAATTTTCCACGATTCACATAAATTTTCAACCAGAGTTTAATTTTGAAACTAAAAGTGATCAATTATTATCAAAAAATGGAATAGTTACATTTTCAATGAAAAAAAATAATTTTCTATAGAACAGTTTAATTTTCTACCAAATTGTTCTGACGAATTTTATACAAAAATGTTGAATTTTCAACTAACTTAAATGTTTATTTAGAAAATAATCTAATGTGGAACAAAATTAAATTATTTTTAATCAAAGTATTTTAATTTTCAATCAAAGACCCAAAATGAAATATTAAAATTTGTATAAAAAAACTTTCAATAATAACAAAAAATCTTCCACAAGACAGTCGTAATTTCTACAAAACTGTTTATTTTCCACCATACTGTTGAATTTTCTAGACAGACCATTTTTCTGCAGAAAAGTTTTTTTTTAAATTAAATAATTACATTTTCTCTAAAAAAAATGATTGCTTAACCAAAAAATTTTGTTATCAAAGTAGTTCAATTTTCAACCAAAAAGATAAATTTTCTGCTAAAATCATGAATTTTGCACAAAAAAATTTATTTTCAAGAAAGCAGTTTAACTTTGAACCAGAGTTGAATTTACAATCTAGAAAGAATTATTTTCAACCAAAAGTGTAATATTTGATATTTCAAACAAAATGTTATATTTAATTAAAACCAGTAGAATTTAACCAACAAAGGCACATTTTTAACAAAGTACTTGGATCCTCAACTATAGCAGATTCAATTTCGTAAAGGATGAATTTTCAACAAAATATTTGAAATTTCTACCAAAGTTGTAAATAACAGTTTTAAAGCAAAAAGATTAATTTTTCTAGCAATATATACGAATTTTTAACAAAATAAAAGCATTTTCAACAAAAACAAATTTTTTGATCAAGACAAATTTTCAAATAAAAAATATGATTTCTTAAGAACATTGTGGAATTTCCAACAAAGTGATTAGACTTGAAACCAAGCAATATCATTATTAAACAAAGAAGATTAACTTTTTACCAAAGAGATGAATTTTCAAATCAAGAAGACGCGTTTTCAACTAAGACAGTTTTTTTCAGGGAATAGAGAAAAACAATTCATTCAAAATGTTGAATTTTCAGGACAAAAAGTTGAGCTTTAAACAAAACAGTTCAATTTTCATTAAAATACTAAAAAAATAGAATAATTTTCAACCAGCAAATAAAAATCCTAAATAAAATACAAGCATTGTTAACCAAATAGTTCAGTTTTCGACCAAGAAGATTAATTTTTTATCAACAAAAATTTATCCTCAACAAAATGAATACATTTTAAACCAAATACTTGAATTTTCAGCCAAGAGGTAAAATGTTATACCAGAAAAGACGAATTATCACTTAAACAAAATAGTTCAATTTACGTATTAAAAAATCTATTTTGAAAAAAAATTCAATTAAATTTACGAATTTTCAATCTAAAAAAATGGAATTTTAAGAAAGTAATGCCACTTTTAACCAAGAGGTTGAATGCATTTTCAATCTAGAAAGATGAATTATCATATGTCATATTTATGGTTCAGAATTAATCTTTTTTGCTTAACAATTCTACTATTTAGTTGAAAATTTAGTTATTTTGTTGAAAATTCAACTATTTTGTTAAAAAGTCATCTTTTTTTGCAAAAAATTCAACGGTTTTTCTGGAAAATTCGTCTTTTCGAATTGAAAAATCGCTCTTTTAGATTGAAAATTCATGCTTTTTGTTTGAAAAGTCTTCTACTATCTTATTGATTCAGAATTCGTCTCGTTTGGTTAAAAATTTTATTATTCAATTGAAAATTTAATTCTTTTTTTATTTTGAAAATTTAACTATTTTCTTAGTCATATTTTTTGGTTGAAAGTTAATTCCTTTTACTGTCAAAGTCTACTTTTATATTTTTGGCTCCGAATTCATTTCTTTACGTTAAAATTTCAATTATTATTATTTTTTTTTAATTGAAAAATTCGATCTTTTGGATTGAAATTCTTTCTTTTGGATTAAAAACTCCTAGAAATAAGAGGCAAATTCTTCCAAATAGACAAATTTTCAACAAAGTATATGAACTTTCAACCAACTAGTTCCATTTTCAACCAGAAAGTTTATTTTGCAAACCAAAAATCGAATAGTTAAATTCAATCAGATTAATTTTAATCAAACAGTTGATGTTTTATAAAAAAAAATTCGATTAAAAGAGATGAAATTACAAGCCAAAGACGAATTTTCAACTAAAACTATCAATTTTCTACCGAAACAGGAATAGTTAAATTTTCAACCGAAAATATTGATTTTCGATCAAAGAGATAAATTTTCAACTAAAAAGATTAGTGATCAACCAGAAAAAATTAAATTGTAACAAACTAGTTAAACTTTCAATCAAGAAGTTGAATTTTCATCTAAAAAAAAAGATAAATTATGGTACTTATGTAAAATAAATTATGGTAATGTGCAGTAAACTTCTAAGACAATGAGGGATGCGCAGAAGACTTATGCGACTACAATGGTTGCGCAGTAAACGTATATACCACCCGTAAATGCGCAGTAGACTTCTGCGACACTTATGAATGCGCAGTAGGCTTCTACGACTCAAATGGCTGCGCAATAAAGTTCTATGGTATATGTGGATGCGCATTTAAATTCTATAACACCCACAGCTGTGTAGTAATCTTCTATTGCATCGAAAATCACGGATTAGATTATGAGAAATCTTTTTTTCGAAACAAAAATACTCACTAACGTTGTTTTAAGAAATATTATAAATTAGACAATTTGATTCAACGATAATGATCCGTTTTTTTTTTGTTTAATTACAGAAATAAGGCGATCGCAGACTACCTGAGCGCGAATGGCTACCAGGATGCGTTGGAAGCGTTTAAGAAGGAGGCTGATATGCCAGGTGAAGTTGAGCGCAAATATGGTGGTCTCCTCGAAAAGAAATGGACCTCCGTAATCCGACTACAGAAAAAGGTTAACTTTGGAAATTATTAAACAGATAAAATGATACAATTACTTGAAATTTCTAACTTATAATACCAGGGTGGCGACTTGACCGGGAAATGATCGATGATTAAATTAAAAACCCGGGAATTCACTTCTGATGGCAGTAAAATTCGACTTTTCATTATACTAATAATTTTTGTCAATTTAGAAAGTTTTTTTTTTGTTACTTAGTCCTCATTTATTTGACTATGAACAGGGAATTTTAGAAAATAATTATCGTTTTTATTTTAGGACAGGGAGTTTTTCGGCAAAGAAATATAATTTCTCTTGAAACATGGAATTTTTTTAAACCATCATAATTTGGATTTAAAAAAAGGAATTAAAAAGAATTCCAAATTCAAGTGAGAATTTATCACAATTTGATAGTTTCCTCTTCCCAATTTTATATAAAGAAATTACGTCAAGTTGTTTTTAGAGTAGAAGTGGTATTTTAAAGAAGAAATATTTCTGATTTATAATTTTTTTTAGATTGTTCGTTGCGACTCCTTGTCTTTTTTTTATAGTTAAAAATTCAACTGCTTGGTTAAAAGTTATGCTCTTCAGTTAAAAATTAATTTTTTTGGCTTAAGATTTATAATTTCAATTCGATATTCATCTTTGGTTGAAGTTGGAAAATTTATGTACTTTGTGAAAAATTCGCCTTTTTGTAGAAAATTAATCTTTATGGTTGCAAATTCTTTTCTTTTTTAGTATAAAATTGAACTATTCCAGTTGAAGATTTATCAGTTTAGTTGAAAATTCATCGATTTGGTCGACAATTAATTCCTTTAACTGAAAATGTGATTGTCTATTTTTTGTTGAAAATTCATCTGTTCTTGTTCGAAATTTAACAATTTGGATGCAAATTTGTATTTTTTAATTACAAACTAACTATTTCATTGAAAATCCACATATTTAGTTGAAAATCGATCGCTGGAGCGGGAAACCGGGAATTTTTTGAGATCGGGAAAAACCGCGAAATGACAGTGAATTTTTTTTGGCCGGGAATTTTACAAATTTGTAGAAGAAAAATGTGCCCACGTTCGATTTCAACAGTTTTAAAATAATTAGTTAAATTTTTAGATTTTTCAATTATGCTATTATTTAGCTTACAATGCGTAATTATTCAAATTTTTACTTAGAAAATTTTCCATTCTAATTTTTATTTTTAAGCTTACATTTTTAATTTGAAGAATTTTTAAATGCTTTCTTAAAGAATTGAACAAATAAAAAATAGAAGCCTTTGATGTTGAATATTTTGGATAAAAAACATTTTTATTTAAGAAATAAATAAAAAATTTTAATTTAACTGCATTTTAAGTAATAAAAAGTGAACAAAAACGATTTGACAAAACGATCTTAGACCAGTTCAAAATTTTCAGATTTTAACATTGAAACTTAAACGATTTCAATTGGAAAGTCTTAGTCATTAAACAAATATGAACGTGTGACTCAAAGTTTATAAACTATTTTCAACTTAAAAATAACTTTATAATAATATATTCTTAATTAAAGGATTTTATTACATTTAAAATACTGATAGTTGTAAAGAATCTTTAACTGCACTTTTTGACATAGAAAGCCTGGAATCGTTAAAATTTCGAAGAGCCTTTAAACTTTGAACGTTACAATTTTAATTGTTGCATTTGAAAAATGCTTAATTAGTAAGTGAAATTTTTTAATTTTGATGTATAATTTACAAATGAACATTTGTAGAAAAAATTGGAGTGATTTTAAGAGATATTTAGGAGTTTCAAAAAGACAAATTATTATCATGCAAATTTTAGAAAGTGTTCTTAAAATCTTCTAGAATCTTTTTTGAAAATTTTGTTGAAATCTTTGAAAAACTTTTAAAATATTCTCTTAAAATAATTTTTCTAAATGAAAAGTTTTTTTTTTGATTTTCCTATGAATCTTAAGAAAATGTTTTTATTCTTTTGAAGCCTTTTACAATTCTTGAAAAGAATCTAAGTTTTTGTTTAAAATCTGCGAAAATCTACATTTTGCTATCATTTCAAGTTTTACATTAAGCTAGAATCTTTTCAAAACTTCTACATATCTCTTAAAACTACCCAAATTTCGCCTACAAATAATAAATGTTCAATTGTTATTTATACATCCAAATTGTACAGAAATGTTCTAAAAATTGCAGGGTTTTTGTTTTATTTTGTTGAAAGTTAGTGATTTGTGAAAAGTAATTTTTTAACTGAAAATATAAATTATCATAATTGAATATTTCATAATTTAGTTAAAAAATCATTTCTTTGGTTTGATATTCATATTTTTTGGTAGAAATTAAATTTCTTGGTTGAAAATTCATTTCATTGGTCAAAAATTCAACTATTCCAGTTAAATATTCAAAATTTTATTGTAAATTTTTTTTTGTGAAAGTAATTTTTTAATTGAAAATTTCACTTATTTTAATTAAAAATTCCATAACTGTAGTTGAAAATTTATCTTTTTAGGTAAACGTTAATGTATTTAACTTTAAATTAAAGTTTTGGTCGAAAATTAATCTTTTTTGTTATAAATTAATTTGGTTTGTTTGAAAACTCATCTATTTCAGTTGAAGATTTTTGGTTGAAAATTATTATTGTTTTTTTTTTTTTCGTTAGAACTTCAACTATTTAGTTTGGAAATTTGTCCTTTTTAATTAAAATTTCAAATATTTCGTTAAAAATCCATCTTTTGTTAAATGAACGTATTTTTTGTCAAAAATTAATGTTTTTAATTGAAAATTAATCTTCTTGTCTAAAAATTTAACTATTTCAGTTGAAGATTCACAATTTCATTTAAAAATTCATCACTTTGTTTTCAATTCGAAGTATTTTGTTTGAAAATTCTTTTTTTATGGTTAAAAATTGATTTTTTTAAACTGAAAGTCTAACTAGTACATTTTTTATTTAACAAAAAATAGATTTTTGGTGGAGAATTTAAGTTTTTTTTTATTAAAAATTAAATTATTTTGCGATTTTTTGCTCTCTTGTATTAAAGGATGTTCGGAATGAACGTCAGGATTTAAAATAAATGTTTTTTTCGCGGAAAATATGAATATATTAGTTTTTGACCAGGAATTCGGAATCGTCGGCCGAATCGCCACCTTAAATACTATTCTCAAATAAATATAATAATAATAATAATAATAATACCAGGTAATGGAACTAGAATCTAAACTTTCCGAGGCCGAGAAGGAATTCATCGAAGGAGCTCCAACCCGAGGAAAGAGATCCTCTTCCGAGTGGATTCCAAGGCCGCCCGAAAAATTCTCTCTCACTGGCCATAGAGCCACCATTAACAGAGTCATCTTTCATCCCGTTTTCAGCCTCGTCGTCTCCGCCAGTGAAGATGCCACAATCAAGGTTTGAAAGACACTTGTTATCAGATTTAAATTTATTTATTCAATTTTCAATCTCACATGACTCAGAGATTTTAGATAAAATCTTGCAAAGGTCAGGGAATTTGGATGAAAGGCATCTTAAACAGAGAGAAATAGAGAGTTAGAAAATGAGAAAAGTCATCTTTTTGGTCGAAAATTCGTATATTCGGGCAGAAAATTCTATATTTTTAATTTAAAATTCATCTCTTAATTTTAAAAGTCTACTAGTATATTTTTTGCCCAAAATTCATCTCTTTTGGTTAAAAAATCAACTAATTTGTTGAACATTCCTCTATTTTGGACCGAAAGTTCGGTCTTTTGAATTAAAAATTCGCCTTTTAATTTGGAAATTCCACTATTAAATCCTGGGTTGAGAAGTAATGTCTTGTGGTTAAAAATTAAACTTTTTTTTTTGTTCAATATTCTATTATTTTTGGCATAAATTTCATTCATTTGAATTGAAATTTCATCTTTTAATTTTATATGTCTACACTTATATTTTAGGCCTAAAATTCGTCTCGTTTGGTTAAAAATTCTCTTACTTGGTTGAAAATTTAATTTTTGCTTTTAAATTTAAACCATTTTTGTATAAAAGCGTCTTGTTTGGCTGAAAGTTAATTCTTTTCCGTTTTTGAAAAGTAAATTCATGTTTTTTGTACAAAACCTATCTTTTTTTCGTTGAAAATTCATCTTTTATGGTTAAAAATTAAATATATGTAATCTAAAAGGATATTTAATTGATATTCATATGTTGATGTCGGCAAAAAGTAAACAAGTTATTTTTAAATTGATTATTTTGGGTTTAAAATCATTTGTTTTAATAGAAATTCCATTCTTTTATATAAAAAAATTTTACTTTATGATTGAAAAGTAGTCCTCTTTAGGTGACGATTCAAATATTTTGTTAAAAATTTGTCTTTTTGGGTGAAAATATCCACTAATATATTATTGGTTAAAAAATAATTTTTTTTTGTTGAAAATTGAACTGGTTGAATTTTGAAAAACTGCTTGAAAAATGTTTAAAAAAAAAATGTATTAAAGATTAATTATTTTTGTTGAAAATTCATCTTTTCCATTGAAAGTTGAACTATTTTTTGAAAATTAGATATTTTGGTTTAAAATTCGCTGTTTTAACTGAAAATGTAACTTTTCAATTTTTTGTTGAAAACGGATATTTTTAATTCAATATTCGCCTTTTTTTGTATAAAGCTAATCTTCTTGGTATGAAATTTACCCTTTTTAGTTAAAACTGCACCTTTTCGGTTGAAAATTTACGTTTTTGTTTTGTAAAAAATTTTTTACTGAAAATCTACATTTTTCATTTTTTGTTGATTTTTTTTCTTAGTTTAAAATCTCATGTATTTTGTTGAAATTTCGTCTTTTCGTGTTTCAAAATTCCTTATTTTTTGTTTTAAAATTTCCCTTTTTTGTAGACATTTAATCTACTTTGGTTAAAAATTCACTTATTTTGCTGAAATTTTAATTATTTTGTTGACAAGTCATATTTTTTCATTGAAATTTCATCCGTTGAAAATTCGATTTTTCGTCTGCTTAAAGTTTGTTGTTTAACTGAAAATTTAACTTTTCCATTTCTGGATATAAGTGGATCTTTTTTAGCCGAAGATTCACCTTTTTTGTATAAAACTGATCTTCTTGGTTTTAAATTAATGAGTTTTAGTTAAAATTGGTTACAAAAGGGATTTTTACTTTTTGTTGAAAATTCGTCCTTTTGGTTGGAAAATTCATCATTTCAGTTTAAAATCTCTTTCATTGGTTGCAAATTTGACTTTTCCAGTTTTGGTTGAAAATTTTTGTTTTTTAGTTGAAAATTCATGTATTTTGTTAAAAGATATTCTTCTTTGGTAGCAAATTAATTTTCTTCACTGAAAATTCGTATTTTTTGTAGCAAATTAATCTTTTTGGCCGACCATTCGTCTTTTTGGTTTTATTTTTTTGAGATCTCATATTTGTAAATTTTTAATTAAACAATTTGGTCAAAAATTTATTTATTTGGTTTAAATTTTAATTATTTTACTATTTTGTCGATAACGCGTTTTTTTGTCGTTGAAAATTAATTTCTTTCCTGAAATTTCATCATTTCCATTTTTAGTTGAAAATTTATGTATTTTGTTAAAAATTGTTCTTTTTTGGTAGCAAATTATTCTTCTTGGCTGAAAATTCGTCTTTTTGGTTTTAAAACTTGACTCTTGTTGGTAGAAAATTCCTCTCTTTTTGGTAGAAATGTACCTTTTCCATTTTTTTTTAATTTATCATTTTCAGTTAAAAATTCATGTATTTTGTTGAAAACTAGTATATTTTGTTGAAAATACATATTTGTAGGTGAAAAATTAAGTTTGAACGATTATCTCTTTCATTAAAAATTTCACTATTTTGTTAAAAATGCGTTTTATAGTTGAAAATGATTTATTTTCTGAAAATTTAATGTTTCCATTTTTGGTTGAATTTTTTTTTAGTTGAAACTGTATGTACTTTGTCAAATTTAACCGTTTGTCGGGTAAAATTAATCTTCTTAGTGTTTAATTATTTTGTGGAAAATCGATGTTTTTTGTTGTTTAAACTTCCTTGTTTTAACTGAAAATTTGACTTTTCCATTTTTTGTTGTTAAAATCTTATATCAATCATTACATTTCTTATTAAGAATTCATATTTGTGGTCGAAAATTCAAATATTTTATTGAAAATACGTCCTTTCGGATTGAAAATTCATCTTTTATGGCAGAGAAGTAATCTTCTTTGGTGGAAATAAATAAATAAAAGTGAAAGTTTTTAATATTTATTGTTTTTACATATTCATTAATAGGGAAAATGAAAAAATGGTCAGACAAAAATGAGGAATTTCAAACACTATTTTAATTTTATTTTTGCCATTAATATCTTGAAATTGACTGAAGGATTTCTAAAAATATTTATTGAATTTTTTGCAAATTTTATTCAAGAATATAAAATATTTTTAAAACTTCTGAAGCATTTTCAGGAGCTTTTAATTTAAAGTATTTTAGGGAATTTTAAAGGATTCAAAGGATTTTTTTTATTAATTTCATTTATTTGAAGTAATTTTAAAGCTTTTGGAATATTTTAGGATTACGATTTTTTTTAATGTCTGAAGATATGGAACGACTTTATAAGACTTAAGATTCGAAGATTTCCGAGGATTTCAATGATCTTTTAACCCTTTGCGGCATGGTGGGAATATCGTATTCCCACCTTTTTTCATATCATTTTTTGTGATTTCAGAGTAGTTTTTATTGGATTTTACACATATATTTTTTAATTTCATGCTCGCAGGATGATAGAAAATTGAAATTTTTGTGCGAAGGGTCTAAATTTTTTAAATAATTTGTCAATACTTATAAACAAAGATGAAAAAAAGCCTTTTTTGTTGAAGAAATTCATTATTGAAAAAACTGTTCATTATATCCTTATGAAAATGGGTACTTAAGGGTTTTTGGGGTCGCTGAATACGAATCTGGACTCAGATTTCGAAAGTTCAAAATGGCGTACCCAATATGGCTGCCGAAATTGGGAATATTTTTGGATTTTATCTGAAAATTGGTATACAGATTACTCAGATTTTGGAAATTTAAAATGGTGGATCTAAGATGGCGCACGAAACTTGTAATATTTTTGGATTTTTTTCTAAAAATTAGTATACAGAGGTTTTCGGGGTCGCGGATCACGAATCTGAAATCAGACTTTGAAAATCCAAAATGACGGATCCAATATGGTGGTCAAAATAATAAATTTTTCTGGATTTTTTTTAAAAATTAGTGTACAAGGATTTTTGGAGTCACTGATCACGAATCTGAATTTAGATTTTGAAAATTCAGAAAATTGGTACTAATCCATGTTTTAGGTGAGTAGGTGTATGTTTTTTCAAACCTCAATATTCTAAATATTTGTCATTTTGAATGCAGATTCAAGATCAGCGACCCCCTGCCAGTGCCAACTCTCAAAAAACAATTTAGAAATATTTTGAATTTTGGCCCGCCATTTTGAATGTTCAAAATCTAAGTTCATATTCCTGATCCGAGATACCAAAAACCCCTGAACACCAATTTTCAAACAAAAAAATCCTAATTTTGCCCGCCATATTGGATCCGCCATTTTGAATTTTCAAAATCTGAGTTCGGATTCGTGATTAGCGACTCCAAAAAACCCCTGTATACCAATTCTTAAAAAAAATCCAAAAACGTTTTCCAAATTTAAGTCGCCATATTGGATCCACCATTTTGAATTTTCTAAATCCGAGTTCAGATACGTGATCAGTGATCCCAAAAACCCCCGCATACCAATTTTCAGAAAAAATAAAAAAATATGCCAAACGTTAGCCGTCATATTGGACCCGCCATTTTGAATGTTCAAAATCTCAGTTCAGATTCGTAATCAGCGAGCCCAAAAACCCCTATGTACCAATTTTCATGAAAACTCGTTTCCCTGAAAAATGTATGCTGGAAAGGGTTGAGGGATTTTAAAACTCAAATGTATTTTAATACAATTTCCATGATGTCAGAAAATATCATCATAAAATTTGACGGGATTTTATAATATTTTAGTGGATTTAAAAGAATTTATGCATAAGAAGGTATTTTGTAGGGTTTTAAAGATTTGAAGATTTTGGAAATTCACCCTGAATTCTTATTAATTTATCCTAAATTCTTTGGAATTCTCTTGAATTACTTTAAATTTATTCTACTTAAGTCAATGGATTTTATTTTTTAAGTTCTTAATTTAATTGACCATGAGGATCAATTGATAACATGATCAAAGGATTTGAAATATTTTAAAAGTTTTTTTTTTTCAAATTCCGTGGTATTTTCAAGAGCTTTAAAAAATTCCAAAGTAGCTTGAGGGATTTAAAAGTATTTAGGTTATCTTAAACGATTACAAAGAATTTTTTTAATGATTTCAGTAATTTAAAAGTATTTTACACACTTGAGGGTATTGTAAAAGATTCGCAGGCGTTTTCAGCTCCTTTAAAAAGTTCCAAGGGATTTCAAAAGATATAAAAGGATTCGAAATGTTTTAGAAATTTTTAAATGTACGGCATTAAAGATTTCAATGCATTTTCAAGAGATTCAAACCATTTTTTTACAGGACATTCGCCCTGAATTCTTATTAATTTAACCTAAATCCCTTTAAATTCTTCTAAATTTACTTAATTCTAACCAATTCAATTAATTTTTTCAAATTTTTTAAACTGTTTTCAATTCACCTGATTGATTTTTCAATTCAGTTTGATTTTGTACTAATTTCATCTAATTCTTTACATTTCGTTTAGATTTCTCTAAATTTACTCAAAATTTTATTGTGATGAATCAATCTTTTTCGATTCTTAAAAGTGTTCCAATTTATTTGAATTCTTTTGAATTTAACTTGAATTGTTTTTTATTCATTAGTCACTTCTTATGTTCGAAATTAGTAGAGTTTCAAAGATTTGAAGAGATTTAAAATGTTTCTGAAATTCACCCTGAATTCTTTGGAATTCTCTTGAATTTTTTTTTTAATTCACTTGAATCCTTCTCAATTCACTCAATTCCACTTAATTCAGTGATTTTTAAAAAAATTTTTACAAGTTTTTATTTAATTGATCTTGAAGTCTATTAACCTCACCTTGAATTCGTAGGTATTTCATCAAATTATTTGAATTCCCTTGAATTTTCCTAAGCTTATTTCAAAGTTACTGAAATCAAGAAAGTTTTTTTTTCATATATTACTGTCGGAAATATTTTTAAAAACTCGTCTTGATTTTTTTATAAATTACATAGACTTCTTTCATTTTATCTTAAATTCCTGTAAATTCATTCTAGTTTTACGAAAATCAATGGATTTCTTTATTTTAAACATTTTTTCCAATTAATTTTAATTCTTTTGAATGTAACTTTAATTTTACCCTATGAGGGTGACAAAAAAGTACCCTTATTATTTCGGAAAATTTTCCTCTTTTGTCTCTATTTTTATACAAAAACTTGAATTTAAAACATAAAATTTTATTTTACATAGCAAAACCAAAAATTGAATATCAGGATCATATCAGTATAAAGGGAGTTCATAATTTGATCAATTTTTCACATTTTAATTTAAAAAAAGCACTGTTAGAAAGTGTACAAAAAAAAATCGAAAAATTAGAGAGTGATTAAAAATCGGTAGAAACGGATTTAAAAAATGTCACACTTGGTGCCGAATCTATGCAAGACGAGTTGAATTTGGTTGCGAAGAAAAATGGCAAAGATATAGTTGTAAAAGAATTAATTCACAATCTACAAAAACTTTGGGATAATTAAAATAAAAACGACAGGAGGTAGATAGGCTACAAAAAAATGTCAGAAAGATATGTACTGCTCTGGAGAAGAATATTCTTTTTTTTTTAATAAAAGAATATGCCATTACTTAGTAATTTACAGTAAAAATATTTTCTTCAGTATTCTGTGCGATACTAGTTCAGGGTGTCTAGTGACCTTGAAAACCTGAAACTCTCCTTGAATTTTTTTTAAACCTTGAGAACCTGGAAATCTCCTTGATTTTTTCACGAAAACCTTGAATTTTAATTTTTTTTTCTTTTAAAACAGTAATTTTATCGAAATGCGAAGAGTAGTTTAAATAAAAATCTTACTGCTGAAAATTTTGTTATTCGTCAAGATATAATTTATCTTTTGTTCATTACAGAATAAATAAAGATATTTTAAGGCACTTTTTGTGGAGGTGTTCAACTTAGAAATTATAAAAGTTATTAGTTTAAAATTTCGATGTTAATTCAGTTTTAGAATTAGAATAAGCCATGACACTACAACGAATTTTTCAAGGGATGGACCACTCGGGTTTTAAGTGTACAACAGATTTCAAAAGGTTACTAAATATTTCTTAAGATTTCAAAATATTTAAAATATTTCGAATTATTTGAAACGATTTCAAGAGGTTTTAAAACATTTTAGAAGATTTCAAAATATTTCAAATAATAATTTAATTACTTCAACAAGTACAAAAGATTTTCCAAAAAAAGATTCAAGAAAGATTTTATAAACATTTCAAAAAAAAATTTTCACGAAGATTTCAAGAATTTCAAACATTCAAAAAAGGCGTGCACACTAGATTAAAAAGTTTTTACAAAAATTCCTGAAAAATTTTGAACATTTCATAAAGATTTTATAACTTACAAAAGAGTTTAAAGATTTTAAAAAGGGTATATTAAACCACATTTCTAAGATTCCAAAACATTTCAATGATTTTAAACAATTTCAAAATTTTTTTCGGAGATATCAAAAGATTTCACTAAGATTTGTAATGATTTAAATAATTCCAACGAATTGACAAAGATTTCACAAAGGTTGTGAACATTTCGCTAAGATTTCGAACATTGAACGAAGATTTTCAAACTTTCAAAAGATTTTGAAGATTTCAAAACATTTCAAAGATTTTAAATAACTTCAAAATATTTCAGGAGATGTGAAAAGATTTCACAAAAGTTTCCAAGATTTCATAAAACATGCATAAAGATTTCAAAACAATACTAGAATTTCAAAGATTTCAACAAGGGTGCAATACACCAGATTTCAAGGATTTCAAACCATTTCAAAGATTTTAAATGATTTAAAAATGTTTGACAAGATTTCAAATGATTACAAAAGATTTCCGAAAGATTTCTCAAATATTTTAAAGAATTCTCAAGGATTTTAAAACATTTCAAGAATTTCAAAGATTCCAACAAGGGTACAATACAACAGATTTCCAAGATTTCAAAACATTTAAAAGATTTTTAATGATTTCAAAAGGTTTCAACAAATTTGAGAAGATTTGAAAATATTTGAATAATTTCAAACGAGTAGAAAAGATTTCACGAACAGAGATTAAAGAAACATTTCAAAAATATTTGAAATATTTTATAAAGATTAAAAAAAAATTCGAAAAGTTTTCCTAGATTTCAAAGCTTTCAAGGACTTTGAGATTTCAAAGATTTAAAAGCATTTCAAATATTTTAAACGATATCAAAATTTGTTATAAGATTTCAAAAGATTTAACAAACATTTCAAATATTCCAGCGATTTTAAACAATTACAACAAATTTCATAAAGATTTCACAAATGTTTCAAATATTCCAGTAATTTCAAGTGAATACAAAGGACTTAGAGAAGATTTCACAATATCTTTAAAGAATTCATAAGGATTTCAAAAGATTTCAAGAACTTCAAAACATTTAAAAAATTTTAAGCTATATTAAAAGGTTTCAACACATTTGAGAACATTTCATAAGACTTCAATGATTTTGAACAAACACAAAAGATTTCGCGCACAGAGATTAAAGAAAGAGTTCGAAAAAAGATTTCAAAGATTTCAAGAATTTTAAACATTTTGCAAAAGCTTTGGAAAATGTCAAAAGATTTCACCGAAATTTCAAGCTTTCACTAAGGTTTGCTCATTTTTACATGTATGACAAACATTTATTTCATTATTTGATGTAAAAAAGGAGACCTGGAAATTTTTGTATTTCTTGACCTGGAAAACCTGGAAAAGACCTTGATTTTGTTCCTAAGAATCGCTAGACACCCTGTAGTTTAATAAACTATGAAACCGTAATGCGCTATTAAAATTTAGAAAAGGCTCGTTAGACTAATTTCATTAACAATATGTCTTCTATTGTAAGTTGTAAACTCTAAAACTTTCATATTTAATGACATGGTTGTAAACTGTTTAGCTACAACTGATGCTAATTAAATAAGACACGTAACACTGAAATTGTTAAAACCGCAAATATATAGGATGTGTAAACTCAATAAAAAAGGCGTAAGATCCGATTAACCCATTCTAATAAGTGTAAAAAGACTGCTAGGAGACTCTGCTTTACGATTGTTTAAGTTGCAACTCATTAAGCACATTGTCATTTAAAGAGTTTATATAGTTTAATTAATTTTTCACGTTTATAGTAAGACATGTATTCCAAGATATCTTATTTTCTAAAGGTCATGTATATACGTCCATTCGAAGATATATTGTTTCCCCACTGATTTCGTTCGAACTTCTTTACAAAATATTAATATAATTGTTCTTCCAAACAGTCTTCTATTTTGGAAAAAATAGAAACTGTGATCCCTGACATTTACTAACGGGAAACAAAGTGTTTTTGAAATGAGCCCTATATAATTATAAATACACAGTAGTGGAAAGACTCGAGATTGAATTCGCAGCTAGTTTTTTTTTCTTTTTTCTTTGATTCTTCAGGTGTGGGATTTTGAGAGTGGAGAGTTCGAGCGAACACTGAAAGGACACACGGACAGCGTACAGGATATCGCTTTCGACGCAACGGGAAAGCTGCTAGTCTCCTGTAGTTCTGACATGTCGATAAAGCTCTGGGATTTCAGTCAATCGTTCTCCTGCATTAAGACAATGCACGGCCACGATCATAATGTGGCCTCGGTGACGTTTATGCCCCAGGGTGACTTTATCGTCAGTGCCTCGCGCGACAAGACTATCAAGATTTGGGAGGTCGCGACCGGCTACTGCGTGAAAACTCTCATTGGACACAGAGAATGGGTCAGGATGGCGAGAATCAGCCCCTGCGGAGAATTAATTGCGAGTTGCTCCAACGATCAGACTGTCAGGATCTGGTCTGTCGCCAACAAGGAAACAAAGGTATGATACATTGTTCTCTCGCGAATTTTTATGAATGTAGCGCGGAAATTTGTGCTCGGATCCATAAAAAAGATACATTTATTTTTTCAATGTGATATAGTGAACTCTTGTCTGTATCAAGAGACGCGAAACGTAAAGCGTGTAAGCATGTGTACGCATTTGCGCATCATGCATGCCAGTGTTTTTGCTGACGTACGACATGCCGAATGTAACATTTCCTTCAAATAGTACAATTTGCCAACTCAGATTAATATACTAGAATCAAAAAATGAATCAAATATTTAGCGGAATGTTGGGTTTTGTAGCATGACGTCAAGCTCATGTTAGGATATTTTATTATATTTTTATTTTATTATATTTTATTTTATTATTATTTATATTAATAATTAATGCAAATTAAGAAACATGCTCATTTAAAGAATTGCTTATTGTTTATAATCATCTTCTCTCAGAGTAATGCTAGAAATTTTTGTGTTTTTCTGAAATTTTCAGCATTTTTCACTTTTTACTTAGGAAAATAGAATAAATATTTATATAATTTCAGCAAGAAGGCTCTGAGTAAATATTTAAAGGAGAGTTTACATTTAATCTGATCCTTATGGAAAGTTTATAAAATATTTTTAACATCTGGTTTATTTCAGAGAAAAATTTTTTTTTTCTGTGGAAAATTTTGTCAAAAAAACGGAGACTTTTTATCTCTATTATAAAAGGAAATTAATCAAAACAATAATGAATTGTTTAAACAATTTATTTAAACCTCTAATTATCAGTATAAAGTAGTATTTTATGTGTTCGAAACAATTTGCATTTGAAGAATATTGAATAAAATTCTGAACTGTTCTTGAAAATATGCTAGAAAAATTTGGAAAATCCGAAACATATTGTTGAGTTTTAAAACAAACATTTCTACACCTTTATAGAAAATAGCGTTAATATTCGAGTGCAATCAAGAAGAGTACAGATTCTTAAAGAAATATTGCAGAATAATCTATTCCAGAACGTTCTAAAACATTCCAGAATTTTCAGAAAGTTTAAGAAGTAGAAGAATATAAAATTTTTTAAATCGTAAAACATTAGGTATCTGAACTCCACATATAATAAAATTTCATATCAATTTTACATTCCTCAGAAACTTTATCGTAATATCCTTGAAATATTTTATTATACTGGGAACGTACATTACTTAAAAGATCATTTTTGTTGAAAATTAATTACTTTGATTTAAAATTGAACTATTTTGTTGAAGATCCCTTTTTTTTAATTAATTTTTTCAACTGAAAATTGAACTATTCCTTTTTTTGCTGTAAAAAATGATATTTTTTAGTAGAAAATTTAAGTATTTTTTTCAACATTCATTTATTTGGCAATGTCGGGGAATTTTCGACAAACTGAAGTTGAAGTTAATTTTTTTTATTTTGTGGAATATTGAACAATTTTATTAAAACATATTCTTTTTGTTTGAAATATCATCTTTCATCATCTTCTCGTTTTCTTGAAAATTTGTCTTCTTCAGTTGAAAATTGAACTATATAGCGGAAATTTTAATTTTTTGTTGGAAATTTATATTTTTTTATATAAATTTAATCTGCTTCATTGGAATTCATTCGGCAAAAATTTATTTTATATGGTTGAAAATTATTTTTTTTTTACTGAAAATTAAACTTGAATTTAGCTCGCCAATTTTTGGTTTAGATGAAAATTAAACAATATATTTTGTGAAAAATTCGTCTTTTTTTGTTGGAAAAGTCATCTCATTAGCTGGAACTTCATTTTAATGGTTAAAAATTCATTAATTAAGTTTAAAATTTCACTATTTTAATGGAAACTAGAATTATCGGTGGAAATTTATTTGTCTTACTGAAAATTAAGTATTCTATTTTTGGTTGAAAATTGTTCTTTTTTAGTTGAAAATTAATTTTATAGCTGAAAAGTTCTTTTTTCTTTTCGAAAATGACCATTTTTAGAAACATGTAAGTTTCTCGGTTGAAAATTCATCTGTTTGTTTGGAAATTTAACTATTTCCGTAACAATTTATTTCATATGTTTTGAAATGGTTCAATATACATGTTGAACATAATTTTTTTTACTCAAAATTTATTTGTTCCATTTTAAATGAAAATTTTATCTCTTTTAGATTAAAATTCAACTATTTCATTGAAAATTCATTGTTTTTTTTTTTATTAGAAAAGTAATTTAATTAGTTGAAGCTTCATTTTTTGATTAAAAATTTATTTCTTCAGCATAAAGTTTCACTTTTTTTTGTTAAAAATTTAGTTTTCTAATTAAAAATTTATCTATTCTATTTTTGGTAGAAACTTAATTTGTTGGGTTGAAAGTTCAACTATTTTGTTCAAAATTCAAATTTGTTATGTTTGAAAATTAATTTTTTTTGTTTTGACAAATCGACTATTTGGTTGAACACTCACTTTTGCGGTTTTAAAAGTCAAATTTTTCTAAAACATTAGACTTTTTGGGTAGAAAAACTAAACTCTTTTGTTGAAAATTGATTATTTTTTTATTGAATATTTTACTATTTTGTCCACAGTACAATGTATTTGAAATTTTAGGAATATGGTACCTTTATTAATGTTACTAAAAAAGTATTATTTAATTATTGTCACAAATGCTTACAAGTCAGCCGGGAAAAATGTAATTTTTCGACCGAAAAAATCGGAAAATAGCCTGCTTTTTTATATTTTTTTTTAGTAAGTTTGGATGGCCACCCTTCTGAATTTGTTAAATTAGGGATTTTTGGTGACGATATTGAAATTGCTTGCCAGGTGGAGCTTAGGGATCACGATCACGTGGTCGAGTGTATCGCCTGGGCACCGGATTGTGCGAGGGCGCCAATAAATGCGGCCGCTGGCGCTGATAACAAAGGTGCACACGAAGGTCCTTTCCTCGCCTCTGGATCTCGAGACAAATCCATCCGCGTTTGGGACGTGGGCGCAGGAGTCTGTCTTTTCACTCTAATTGGACACGATAACTGGGTTCGCAGTATCGTTTTTCATCCCGGCGGCAAATTCATCGTCAGCGCCTCCGACGATAAAACGTTACGGGTATGGGACATCCGCAACAAACGGGCCATGAAGACCCTCGAGGCTCATGTACACTTTTGCACTTCTGTCGGTAAGAAACGTTCCAATTATCCTGATTACATTCACCTTTTTCTCTCTTAGACCCTTTCTCTTTTGGTAGAATTTATCATTTGCAAGTGATATCCGCAACAACAACTACAAAAATTAATTAAGTAGAGCGAATAATGAACTTTTTACCAGTTTTATTGGGAAAGGTACGCCAAGTGGAATAGCCGAGAGTGGAAGGGGAGCTCTGCCAGATTGCGGAGCGGCTCATAGTGGGACAAACAAAATTTTTTCTGGTGAAATTATTCTAGAGCTTACAATTTTGATTTTTGGACTGATTCCGAATGAATACAGTAAACGCAATCAGAATAAGAAAGAAAACGATAAATATCTCTAATATATCAAAATTTTTATGAATTTTTACATTATATTCTATAATAATATGAAAGTTTTATGAACGCCGGTATTTGATGAATTCCGGGTGTTCTATGAACTCTGGGAGTTTTATCAGTTCCGGAAGTTTTTTTTTTAGCTCCATCAGTATTATGAACTCTACGAATTTTATGAACTGCAGGAGAACCATAAACTCTAGGAGTTTCATGTAATGAGGGAGTTCTATAAACTCTGTGGGATTTCATGAACTCCGGGTGTTCTATAAATTTTGGAATATTTTGAAACCCCGGAGTTTTTTACTCTGTGGATTTTATGAACTGTAGAAGTTCTATAAATTCTGGAAATTAAATATACTCCGGGAAAACTTATGAATACTAGGTGTTTTATGAACTCTGGGAGTTTTATGAACTCTGGATAAACTCTGGGAGTTTGATGAACTCGAAGAATTTGATAAACTCCGCGATTTCTATAAGATCCGTGAATTTTTTGAACTTCGGGAGTTTTATAAACTCGGAAAGTTCTTGAAACTTGTTGTTCTTTTATTCTGTGCATTTTATTAACTCCGAGAATTATATGAACTGCGGGAATTCTACAAACTCCGAGAGTTATAAATGAATTCCGGGAGTTTTATGGATTTACTAACTTTTATGAACTAGAGGTGTTCTTTAAATTCTGCATTTTCTGTAAACCCCGGAAGTTCCAAGAATTTTATCAACTCCAAGAATTTTATAAATTCCGGAAATTTTATGAACTACGGGAATTCTACACACTGCGAGAGTTCTATAAACTCCGAATTTCTTTAAACTCTTGAACTTTTGATGAATCAAAGGTGTTTTATAAATTTTGGAAGTTCTTTAAAGTCTGGGAGTTCTAAAAAATTTGGAAATTCCATACATTTTTGGAATTTTTTTAAACTATGGAAATGTTATGAACTCCGGGTTTCTAAAAACATTGGGAGTTCTATAAACTCCCAAAGTTGATTAAACCTTCGTGTGTTATGAACCCCAAGAATTGTACGAACTTTTTTTTTAGCAGAGCGTTCTTTTTTTTTAAGTTTTCTCACTTTTTGCAAAATATTTATTATTCGCAATTAATTTTCATATCTATTTTATACAATACTAATTTTTGTGAGTATCTGGGCTACAATTAAACCAAAAAAAAGAGAAAAAAATGGAGTTAAGGGTATTTAAATCGGAGAAATTTCATTTTGAATTTGGCTCAGGTCTGCTATACCCATTCTAGGTGGAACAGAAAATTTCGAAGTTCTAGCACTTGAGGGTTATGCTCCAAGAGTTTAAGTAAGTCCCGAAATTTTATGAACTCCGGGGGTTCTGTAAAATCTAGGAGTTTTATAAATTTTTTTTTTTTGCAAAATTTATTTAGTAAGACACTTTGTCCAGTGACAATATTTATTCATTGTTTCAATTATTTTGATAAACAAGTTCAGATTTTCGTCAATTTTCAAGCATCAGAATTTGTTTTTGTTTCCCAACTTTTATTTCAAGCGTTTGTTGAAATAATTAGTTAAATTGTTATCTTTTTCAATTTTGATATCATTTAGAGTAGAATGCACAATTTTAAAATCTTTTACTTAAAAAATTTTCCATTATAGATTTTTATATTTTAAGCGTAAATTTTAATTTAAACAATTTTAAAATTCAGTTTTAAAGACTTAAAAAATAAAAAATTAAAGACGTTTAAAATCGAAAATTGTTGCTAAAGACATTGTAATATATATATATTCATAGTCAAAGGCTTTTATTACATTTGAAATATTATTTCAGTCATTCTTCCATTATTAAACCATTCAATTTGAAATTTTTAATTGAGAATAAAAACAAGTTCCTCATATTTAAAAATATCTCACTGTTCATTTAAAATCCGCAATTATAATTAAATATTCAAAATTAAACAAAAAAATTAAACTTTAAATGTTGCAATTTTAATTGTTCAACTAAAAAAAAAATATTGTAAGTCAAGTTATTGAATTTTTATGTATAAATAGGAATTGAAAATCTATAATTCTTAGAAAAAATTCGAGTAATTTGAAGGCTTCGAACAAAACATTTAAAAGCTTTTTAAGAATTTTGCAAGACTTCAGGAGAGTAAAAAACCTTTACTGGGAAAATTGAAAATTACGAAAAATTAATTTTAAAAGGTTTAGAAATAGTTACAAAATTATCAAAAATGAATGCGGAAGATTTTATGGAAATTTATTTAATTTGGCAGGATTTTAAAAAAATGTCAGGAAAAATTGTAATCATTTTGAAATATGTTTAGAAGTTCTGAAAATTTTTTTAAAAATAATAAAAAATTTGAAAAAATATGAAACAACATGTAAATGTTTCAAGGTTTTGAAATAAATGTTTGAACAAATTTTGAATTTTGTTAAAAACATGTTCTCGCTCAATTTTTAATTTTTCTAGCTTAAAATTGCTTAAAATTATATAATTTTTAAATTTATAAAATGCAATGATTGATTCTTAAATTTCGAGAATTGAAAATGATGACGTGAATTTATATTTTTGGAACTGAATCTAAATCTTAAAACTCTATAATTTATCAAAGTTAAACAAAATTATATACAACATTTTTTAAATGAAAAACTTTTAGACGTTTAAAATTCAAGAATTCGACTTTGAGTGCTTTAATGTGCAGCTCAGTTTTTATTACTTCAAATCTACCAATTTTTGGCTTCAGAGTTTGATTTTTAATTTTCATTGACCGTGAAAAATGTTTGCAAAACATTAAAACGGCCACCCTGTCTTCAAAAATGTTGAAGTGAATGAAATAAAAAAATGCATTATTATGTAAATTAGAAATTTATATTTTTACATATTATTTATCGTCCACAAATTTTTAATCAATTCTGTAAGAAAAAAAACGAAGTCCTCAGGGAAAGAAATTACTACAAAATTGATTTTTTAAAACATAAATAATTACTTTTGATTTAAAACAAAATGGTAACTAGGCATTGGTTTAATTTATATTCCGATAAAAAATTTACAAAATAAATCTAGAAGTAGTACTTTTACTCATTAATTCGTTAATAAATAAATTTGTTTCAACGTTGTAAACTGTTAGATAATGCTTTCAATGATTGTATTTACTGTTTTCATTTAGATTGAAAAAAGTGAAAATAATAAATTGGCTCGCAAACCTCTTTGAAATTTAGTTAACTTTGTTTTTTTTTCAAGTCGCCCAAATTGGATAAACATTGTATGTTCTAGAATAATTTCTCCTGAAAAATCTTGTCAACTCCACTGTGCGGTCTCGAAATTGCCAGTTTTCTATAATAATAAAAAGAAAAAAACTTTCTAATTAAAATGCATTCGTTTTTCCCCAGATTTTCACAGAAGTCATCCGTATGTTGTGACCGGGAGCGTGGACCAGTCGATAAAAGTTTGGGAGTGTCGCTAGTCAGCGGATTTTCGAGTTTCCAATCGAAAGTCACGAGAAGAAAATTTTTCGAGTCTTCGCGCAACGCGAAATTGGAAAAGAGACGCGTTTTTTTCCGGTTAGAAATGGCCGAACGAGAGTAAGCTACTGCAAAAAAGCTATCGTACATATAAAAAATATAATTATTATAATTATTATACACACCTATACACGTACGGTTAAGAGCTCTTTAATTAATTTATAATAAAGTATAATTAGTAATTAATATTATACATATAATGCATATATACCGACAAAAATATTATCGTTTCACGATAACGGATTACACTGGACTTCGAGACAAGAACACTTTTTTTTTTCTTTTTTTTTCTTTTTCTTTCCTTTTTGTTTCGCGAGGATGTTTTCCCACCTCCGAAGCCATTTTTTCTTCACCTCTGGATTTGTTCCAATCGTTGTAAATAATATATTAAAAAAAAAAAAAAAAAAAAAGAGAGAGAACACGACAAAACCAGCAATCGACACTTTCGTATTGTCGAAAACGTCCTCGACGAATTTAAACAGGGGAATTTTTCAAACTGAAAATGTGACGTTGCAATATATAATCACTGCGGTGCAATGATTCTTATTTATACGGAAGCTATAATCTTAATTTTGTACTCGGAATCCTTGAAAAAAAAAAAAACTAATCGAGAATCGTTAAGGAATTAATGAGAAAGTTCTTTCTGACATTATTTATACTTTGAATAATTCGATTCGGATTTTTCTCGGGGGATTCGAGATTCGTCGCAATAATATCTGTATTTCCTGTACAGGATGGTAATTTGTGGTTTCTGAACGAAAAAAATAGGCAACGAGCGTTTTGTTAATAAAAATATTTTTTTTTTTTCGTTACTTCTTTCTCTTTTTGGCAGAAAAGAGTTTGCAGAGGTTGGCAAATCTGTAATTTCAGGCCTCGTTCTTGTTCTTTTTTTTTCCTAATTTGAAATCTATTTTACATTCTCATTTTCTTTTGAGTTTTCTCGGCGACGATTATTATAATAACGAGCTCCTCCCGTATTTAAAACGAAGGTGACGTGAGAAGCTTTTTTGCAACATTCACCATCAGTCAGTACACGTGGGAACTACTTTGCCGACTAATGATAAAACTGCAATCTTATTAAACAACTGTTGGTAAAGTAGGAATTAAATCTGATTTATCTGCTGTTGATGTTGCAGGCCTCTGCCTTATCTACTGATGGGAAATTGTAAATAATTTAGTTTTGTAATTAATTTTTACGAGCTTGCATTTTAACTTTGTTTCTTTCTCTCTCTCGCGCGTTTTTGTTTTCTTTTTGACAATTTAGTTTTCGCGTTTTTTCATCATCGGCCACGAATTATGAAACACCCTGTATATATCGAAGTACACACAAAATATGTACATACACGCATATATTGTAAGCGAAGAGAACGAAGTTGCAGAGAAGAGTTTCCGATTTGCTTTTTTCAAGAGGCGCGCGTCTTGCAATCTTTTCTCAATCAAATTTCGCAGGCAAAGTTGGGAGACTTTTTTCTTCTTTTCTTTCTTTCTTTTTTTTTTTAACCAGATACAACCTTTTTCCGGACAATCCTAGGAATTTTCTGTTATTTCGGGTGCTACTTGAAAAAGACTGAAACTCGAGACATGTTTAAAAATTGAGATTTTTCGCTTTTTTTTTGTTTTTTTTTTTTTTTTTAATTGAAATTGGGAGAATAAAATAAATAAATTCAGGTAACAACTTTTGTGGTAAAATCTGATTAAGAAAGATTTGATCGCGCCTTGAAAATAAAATATAAAAAATATTAATAAGTACCCCCTAGCTGACTAGCAAATGCAAAATCTGTAGCCCGCTGCAACTGTAAACCTTAAAGATTAAAAAAAACAACAATTTGTTAAATGTATCGCGTACGCATATGCAAAGTGTAGTGCATGTAGCTTTTTTCGAATGGGGTCTGAGACGTAAGATTTAGGTACACACAACTCTTAACTAGCGATAGTCGCATAAGTAGTGTGTAGAGAACGAAAGAAAAAAAGACGAATAAGGACGCAAAACTTGAATTTTGAAGAAGAGCGCCTCTTTCCGGAGGAAAAATGTGTCCAAGTTGCAAAAAATCCGGAAATTTTGTGAATTTGTAACAGAGTTTCGCCAAGTATTGCAACCAAATCTGCTTTATCGACTGTCGGTAATGATAGACGGATTTTGGTTGTTTTGCAAATTGGACATTTTTCCTTCATTTGGAATAAGCAACTCGCAGAAGGTCTTGCGATGCCATAAGTTTAACTCGAGACTGTATTTTCAGTCAATGTCTTTCCACCTATGAGCACCATCCTCTCTTCCTTTCAGAAAAAAAATATGATCACTCGGCCTTTGACCTTCGTCAACTCGATCCTGCTCCCGTTTAGGACCCTTCGATTGATGTGGTACTAAATTATTTTGATGAATAATAAACCAAGTTGTCACTGAGTTAGTGTGCTTTTTTTTATCTTGATCCTAGTTCCCAGATGTGGATTTTTCACTTTTCAGGGTTATAAGACTTTAAAATATTATAGAGCGTAGCGGTAAGTATACATTTTTTTTACTGCGCAGCCGTAAGTGCCACAAAACTCTACTGCGCAGTCATATATGAAAGTAAGATCTATTGCGCAGCCATATATGCCGTAGAAATTTACTGCGCATCATTTGAAAGTGCATGTGCAGCGGGAAATTTAAATCGAAAATTATCTTTTTCTTTTCTTTGATTGATACAAAATTCAAATTTTCAAACTCCCTGACAAACTTGTAGTTTTTTCCGACTATTATAAGTTTTTCTTTTAGGTATAAAAACAAACTTATATCTAGGAGAATATTGTTAATAAAAAAAATAATAATTCGTAAGTTACTTAAGGCATGCGTAAAATATATGAAATTTCAACCTGATAGTGAAATTTCTGAATCAGAAAGATCAATTTTGAATAAAAAATGGCACAATTAAATTTAAACTTGAAACAATTAATTTTCAACCAAGAAAAGAAAAGGAATTTTCAACAGAATAGTTCAATTCTCAACAAAAATGAAGAATTTTCAATTAAAAGAATGCATATGTAAAAAATACATAAATTTGTAACTAAAAAAAAAAAGTAACAAGTTAGTTAAATTGCAGTTAAAGAAGTTAATTTTGAAGTAAAATTATGAATATTCTACAACAAAAAATAATTTCTTAATCAAATATGTAAATTTTCAATCTAAAAGGTAAATCTTATATCAAAAAAATTAATTGTTAACAAAACACATGAATTTCCAAATAAAAAATATAATTTTCTATTCAAAAAAGGAATAGTTATATTTGCAGATAAAAAAGTTAATTTTCTCCAAAAAAAAAAACGAATTTTTAACAAAATAAATATATTTTTAAACAAGTAGTTGAACTTTCAATCCAAAAGATTAATTTTCTACCAAAAAACAAATTTTTAATAAAATATATGAATTTTAAACTAGAAATTTTTTTCCAACCAAAAATAGCATAGTCCAATTTTCAGTTAGAAAAATAAATTTTTCAACGAAAAAAAGTTACATTTTTGTCAAAAGAAATTGTTTTTAACCAGAATATGAATAGCTACATTTTTAGTAAAAAAAAATAATTTTGAACCAATTAAAATTTATTTGTCACCACTAAAATAAAGTTTGAACGAATAAGATTGCTTTTTTACCAAAATGGCGAATTTTCAATAAAATACTTGTATTTTAACCTAAAATAGATTTTTTAAAGATTAATTTTGATAAAACACATGCATTTCCAATCAAATATTCAAATTTTTAAAGAAATTTTCACCAAGAAAAGAACACATTTGAAAGTCATAAAAGATGAAGATGAATTTCCAACAAAATAGTTTTAAAAAAATGAAGAATTTGCAACAAAAGAATTGAATTTTCAACCAAGAAAGATTTTTCAGTCAATAAAGAAAAAAAAAAATCAAACCCAGTATGCTGAATTTTCAAACCAAAAAGACGAGTTTGCGGCAAAACAGTCGAGTTTTCAACTCGGAACTATGAATTTTTAACAAAAAAGTTTAATTATTAATCGAAAAATATAAAATTTCAACAAAAAAAAGACGAGTTTTAAACAAAATAAGATTATTAAATAAAAAAGATCACTTTCCCAGTAAAACTGGAATAGTACCATTTTTAGTTAAAATAATTAATTTTCAAGTAAAAAAAAAAACGAATTTTCAATATTTTTCAATGATCTTCAGCCAAAAACAATAATTTTTTACCAAAAAAGGAAAATTTATTACAAAATATATGGATTAAAAAAAAAGAAAAAATTTAAACCAAAAATAAAACAGTTACATTTCAAGTAAGAAAATAAACAAATTTTAAAGGAAATAATAAAATTTTAATCGAAATAAATGAATTTTTAACCACAAAGGAACAAAGTTTAAACTAAATTATGTGATTATTTTTCCGAAATAAAAGAAAAATTTATATAAAACTTTATCCAAAATCAAATGAAATTTAAATTAAACATAATACTGATTGTTAACCTAAAACATTACATTTTAATAAAATACATGAAATTTTAACCCCATATTAAAATTTTTAAAGAAACGTTCCAACGAAAAGATGAGTTAGTCACAAACGACGAATTTTCAACAAAACATGGAATTTTCCAATTTATTTAGTGTAAAAAAATAGTTTTCGTCAAAGCAGTGAAAATTTTGAACACAAATTTTTGTAACTAAAATGGTGAATCTGAAATCAAGAAAAATAATTTCTAAGCAATTAGTTTCGATTTTGACGCAAAAGATTTATTTTCTACCAAATAAGGAGAATTTTCAACAAAATACATTAATTTTGCATTTAAAAAAATCAATTTGTAAACAAAAATAGACAAGAAAATCTAATTTTCAAAAAAATAATTAAATTTTAAACTAAAGAAAAGAATTTTTAACAAGAAAAATTAGGTTTCAACTAACGAGATAACGCATTTTCAACAAAGTGTTTGAATTTTAACATAAAATAGATCAAATTTAAATTTAAAATTAAATAGTTAAATTTTCCGTACAAAAAAAAATTATTTCCAAATAAATAATGTTAATTTTCAGTTGATGAAGATAAATTTACAAGAAAACGAATTTTCAACCAAACAGTTGAGTTTTTTAAAAAATTGTCTGATAAAATTATAAATCTTCAAACACAAAAATTTATTTTTAACCAAATAATTGGTCTTTCAACCCAAAAGATGAATTTTATTACCAGAAAGACAAATTTTTATCAAAATACATGAATTTACAACTAAAAAGGATCCATTTTCTAGAGTTAAGTTTTCAAAGCAAGAAATTAATTTTTAAGCAAATAGTTAAACTTTTAACCCAAAAGATTAATTTTCTACCAAAAAGATTAAATGGGTATCAAAGAATATAAATTTCCCCCAAAAATGAACTTGTCAATCAAATACTTGAATTTTAAATTAAGAAATTTGTAACAAAAATGTGACAGTTGATATTTTAAGCAAAAAAGATAATAATTTTTTCAACCAAACAGATCAATATTTATCCAAGAAATTAAATTTATATAAAAAATGTAAATTTGCGACAAAAAAACGGAATAGTTACATTTTTAGGGGGGAAAGTTAATCTTCAATGAAGCAAACTAATTTTTGACCAAAGAAATAAATTTTTAACCTAAAAGAATAATTTTCAATCATATACATTAACTTTTAATTTAAAAACAAAAACAATTTTCAACCAAAAATAGAATAGATAAATTTTTAGTTAGAAAAATAAATTTTCAACAAAATAGTGTAATCTTAGACCAAAAAAAATGTAGTGTTAACTAATGAGATTACGAATCTTCCATAAAATAGTTGAATTTCAACCTAAACTTTAAATTCTTAACTAAAAATGGAATTTTCGGCTCACATAAATTAATTTTGAATGAAAAAAAAAAAATTTCACTAAAAAAAAATTAATTTTTAACCTTGAAGACTAATTTTTAACAAAATACATGAATTTTCAAACAAATATTTTAATTTTTAAAGGAATTTTCAACAAAAAATAGAATAGTTCAGTTTTTCACTAAAAAAAACCAATCTTTAACAAAGTAGTTAGGTTTTAAACGAATGAAATTAATTTTTAACTAAAATAAATATTCGAACCAAAAAAATTAATGTTTAAAGCCAAATAGATGAACTTTCAACCCAAAGAATTAATTTTTTACGAAAAAAAAAAATGTTTTTCAACAAAATAAATGGATTTTGAACTAAAAAAGAAAAATTTTAAACCAAATATAGAATAGTTCGATTTTTTGTTGGAAAAATAAATTTTTAAGAAAATAGTGAAATTTTGAACCGAATAATTAAGTTTTTAATACAAAAAATTAAGCTTCAATTCATGAAATTACTTTCCTAATTAAAAAGATGAATTTTGTATAAAATAGTTGAATTTTAACCTAAAACAGATACCATTTTTAATTCAAATAGAACAGATAAATTTTCAGTAAAAAAATCAACATTCAACCATATATAAAATATGTTTATGGAAATAGTCAAATTTACCACAAACCAGATGAATTTTCAACTAAAGAAAATCATTTATTTAATAAGTGCAATAAGTTTCCATTAATTTTTTTCAACGAAAGAAATGGATTTTTAGATAAAATGCTGAATTTGAAACAAAGAAATTTTTTTAACAAAATAAATGAACTTTCAAACCAAAAGTTTATTTTTCCACAAACACGAAAATAAAATATTTCAACATAATTCATGAACTTGCAATACAATTTCTACATCTTTTAAGGAATTTTCAACCAAATAGTTGCATTTTCAACTGAAGGAGATAAATTATTTATTTAATAAATTGAATAAATTCAACTATTGTTTACATCGAAAGAAATCAATTTTTAACTGAAATGATAAATCTTCAAAAAAAAAAAAAAAAAATGAACTTTCGACCAAAAAATAAAATAGTTAAATATTCAGGTTGAAAAATAAATTTCCATGAAAAATGCTCATTTTTAATAATATAGTAAAATTTTAAACCAAACAAAAAATAAATTTTTAACTATAAAAATGCAGTTTCTACTAATGAGATTACTTTTCCACCAAAAAGTACCAATTTTAAACCAAACAGTTTAATTTTCAATCTAAAATATAATACTTAATTTAATTTTCTACCAAACAAATGAATTTTTTACCAAGAAGATTAATTTCTACCAACGATTTTCAACTTAAAAAGGATGAATTCAGAACAAACAATGTAACAACATTTTCTATTCAAATTGAGAAATATTTCTTACCTGAAATATTACTTCTACTCTAAAAATTGGCTTGAAGTATTTTCTTTATCTAAAATTTTGAAGAGAGAACTTTCAAATTGTGACGAATTCTGACTTGGAAGAGGTATTTTATTAATTCAGGGTGGCTGTTAAATCGAAGAAAAAAATTCCCGGTTATTCCCCGGTTCGAAAACATTTTTCAGGGTAAATGAAATTTAAAAAATAGAACTTAAATTTAAATTAAAAGTTACACTGTTTATATTCTAAATAACTCAGAAATCCTTAAAATGCTTCAAAATCTTGAAACATTTACATTTTTTTTTGCATTTATTCAAATTTTAAATTATTTTGTTCATTTTTTTAATAATTTCTAAACATCTTTTAAAATAATTAGAATTTTTCCAAACAATTTTCTTAATATTTTTTTTAAATCCTGCCAAATAATTTTTTTTTTAAATCTTCCACATATTTTAGATAATTTTGCTAATCTTTCTAAATCTTTTAAAATATTATCTTAAAATTAATTTTTCGAAATAAAAAAATCTTTTCAATTTTCCTAGGAAATGTTTTTTATTCTTCTGAGGCCTTTCAAAATTCTTTAAAATCTTCTAAATTTTTTTGTTTGCAATCTAAAAAAATCTGCATTTGGTTTTAAATTAGGTCATTGACTATTTGCACCGAAATTTCTGTACGAACAGCTGGATTTTGTCGGTTTAAATTATTTAAAATTAATTTTGAATTTTTTTAAAACTTCTGAATATGTCTTTGACTTTCTTGAATTTTGGAAAAGAATAATAGGTGTCCAATTGTTATTTATAATTCAAAATTCAACAATTTAATTTGCAAATTAAATTTTTAATTAAATAGAACAATAAAAATTGTAACGTTCAAAGTTTAGTTTTTTTGTTTAGTTTCGAATATTTAATTTATAATTACGCATCCTGAATGGACAGTCAGATATTTCTAAATATGAAGAAATTGCTCTTTTTTTTCATTACAAATTTTTATATTGAATGTTTTGAAAATGGAATATTTTAGACTGTAAAAATATTTGAAATTTAGTAACAGCCATTAATTACAAATATATTATTTTCAAGTTATTTAAAAATTGAAAATAGTTTATAAAGTTTCAATCGAGTGCTTACAATTAATTAACTAATAAGACGTTGCAATTGAGTCAGTTTAATTTTTAACGTTAAAATGTGGAAATACTTAAATTTTGAACAGATTTCGAATCATCTTAAAAATTATTACTCCATTTTTAATTTTAACTGTAATGTTTAATTGTTTAAAATTTTTAAACTGAATTATAACATTTTTTAAATTGAAATGTACCGCACAAAAAATAAAAATCCAAACGAAAAACGTTTAAAGTGAAAGATTTTCAAATTACGCATTTTAAACTCAATATCATAATTGAAAAAGATTACAATCTAACTAAATATTTTTTTTAAAAAACTACTGAAATGAAAGTTGGACAGATTTTTTCTCTCTAAAAATTTGTCCAATTCCCGGTCGAAAATAAATTCCCAGTAATTTTCCGGTAGATAAAGTAGAAATCCTATTTCTAAATTTATCGAAATTATGAAAATAATGTAAACTTGAAATTTGATACAGTCAGAACTTAAAATAATTAAATTTTGAGTTACAAAATTAATGTACAACTAAACAGATGGATTTTCAACTAAAACGATGTAAAATTCAATTGGAATAAATTAAATTTTCAGTTGAAAAATTACTTTCCACAAAATAACTAACTTTCAACCAAAAAAAAACTTTAAATAGAATAGTTACATTTTCAAAAAGAGTGATAAAATTTCAACTAAAATGATGAAACTTCGACAAATAATAATAAAAATAATAAATAAAACAAATAATAAATGTTTAACCAAAGAGAATTTTTGATATTTACACTTTCAGTTCAAATAAACAATAATTTTCAATAAAAAGAAAAAGACACAAATTTTCAAACACACAGTTAAATTATCAGCAAAAAATTACAAAAAAAAAAAAAAAGAATTTTTCAATAACATAACTCATAACAACCGAACAAATTAATTTTACATTAAAATGATGAATCTTCAACAACAACAAAAATGAATTTTTAACAAAATAGTTTAACTTTCAACCAAGTAATTTTACTTCCAACATAAAAGATGAATTTTCAACTAAAATGACAAATATTTAACCGAAATACTTCAATTTTTATCAGAAAAGAAGAATTTTTAAACAAAAATGTTAACTTTCAAAGAAAAAGATAATCTTCTACAGAAAAAATGGATTTTTTAACAAAATACGTGAATTTTTATAGTTTAATTTTAATAAAAAGACAAATTTTCATATAAATTGGTAAATTTTGAACTAGACAATATCAATTTTCAACTAAACATGAAAAAGTTAAATTTTCAATTAATTAATTTTATACCTAAAATATTAATTTTGAACCATAAAGATTAATTTTCTATAAAAAGGCGCTTTTTTCAAAGTACATAAATTTTGAAACTAGTTTAATTTTTGTAATCAAAAAGAAAAGATACAATGGATTTTCAGCAAAATATTTAAATTTTGTACTGGAAGTAAAATTAGGAAGAGAGAACTTAAAAATTTTGTCAGAAAATTAAAATAATAACTATTTTTCTCAAATTTTATTCTTTTATTCTGCGAATAAAACGCGACGAATCTATTTTTTGAAAAAAAATAGAAAAATCTCAGAAAAAAATGTCAAAAGGTTTTTCTCATAATTTAAAAAAGTAAACAATCACAGGGTGGCAGTTTTAATCAACGAAAAAAATTCCTGGTTTTTTCCCGATTCTCAAACTTTAACAAATTTTAATTATTTTCAGAAAAAATCCCTGTTTAAATCCAGAATTTTAATTCTTTAATAAAATTCTTCATTTCCACTCAGAAATAAAATTCGTTTGAAAAATTTCCCGTTTAAACCAAGAATTTTAATTCTTTTCGAAAACTCCATTTCAACTAAGAATTATAATTTTTTGTGAAATCCCCTATTCAAATTCATAATTTAAAATTTGTTCGAAAATACCTCGTTTTGACTGAGAATTATAATTTTGTTTAAAAAATTATATTTTCCATTCAGAATTGTTATTCTTCTGGATAAATTCCAAATCTAACTCAAAATTGGTTAAAAATTGAAAGTTCCCTGTTCCAATTCGTAATTTTAATTTTCTTCGAAAATATCCCGTTTCAACTTAGAATTAGAATTTTTTTCTTTTAAAAAATTCCCTGTTCCAAGACAGATTATAATTATTTTGGATAAATACGAGTTTCAACTCCGAAATGGTTAAAATTTGGAAATTCCCTGCTTCAACTCAGAATTAGTTTTCCTTTTTTTTTGAAAAGTTTCTGTTCCAATTCAGAATTTTTTTCCTTTTCGAAAATTACCAGTACTAGCTCGGAATTTCTTAAAATTCAAAAATTCCCGTTTCCAAGTCAGAATTATTATTATTGTGGATTAATTCCAGTTCCAACTATAAATTATTAAGAAATTGAAAATTCCCTGTTCAAATTAAAAGTTAAATTATTTTTATTTTTATTTAAATAGTTTAAAAATCCTTAAAACGCTTCGAAATTGTATTTCAAAATCTTGAAATTATTTAAAATTAATTTTTTTATTCTGTCCAATTTAAGAAATTTTCCATTAATTCTTTAAATTCTTTTAAATCTATATAAATCTTTTTAAATATTATCTTAAAATTAGTTTATTAAAATAAAAAATTAATTTTCCATTTTCCTAGGAAATGTTTTTTGATTCTTCTGAAGCCTGTCAAAATGCTTAAAACGCTTCTAAAGTTTTTGTTTGAAATCTATCGAAATCTACATTTTGCTTTAAATTCGGCCGTGATCTATTTACCGAAAATAAAAAAAAAATCATTATTTAATTTATATTCACAGTTTATCAACGCTAAATATATATTTTTTAAATCAAAAACCTTCGATTTGAAAAGCTTCTAAATTGTAATTGTTTAAAAGTCTTCAAAACTGAATTTTAAAATTCTCTAAATAAATAAACTAAATAAACTAAATGATATCATAATTGAAAAAGATAAAAATTAAACTGTAAATAAAAGTAGAAACCACTTTTCTAAATTGAACAAAATTCGAAAAATAAAAAAAACTTAAATTTTTCTCCGATCAAAAGTAAATTCCCGGTCAAGTCGCCATCCTGAAAATAGATATATTTTTCCGGGTGAAAAGATCTTAAGAAATAAATAATTAAATTATATTTTTCGTTTCGAATTCGGCAATTTATTATTATTCATCCATGCATCTACAGCCAGAAGACTTGATTTTCTTTCCTATTTTTACAGATAATCGTACTCGACAACCGCCTCTTTGAGTTCTCGTTTTTCACCTATACTTCGTAAAATAACGTTCAGTGCGATTAAGTCGGAGACACGGTAAAACCTTAAATAATACGTACATACATAAATATTATACATAACATGTTTCACTGTTACATGTCGCTATATTTCTTTCACAATTCATTCTGAAAACTTAAGGGCCTTTTTTTCCTCTTCCTATTTCTTCCATTCTAGATTATTTTATTTATTCTCTTGTGCAAAAGGCGTCGCCAACCTTCCCCTAATTTAAAATTCTTGTTTGTTTTTCTTTCTTTCTAAAACCTACCTAAACTTCTCTCTTCTCCACTCTACAATTCTTTTCCTCAAACATTTTTTTTCTCTTCAGATCTGGGTGCAATAAGATTTTATTTTGTTTGTGCTGCTGTACTTTCGACTATTTACAGTTTAGAAAAAAATTCTCGGGCGCCTCGCAAACAAAAACCAAAAAAAAAAAAAAGAGAGAGAGAGAGGGAAGAATTACAAAAATGCAGAGCGTGGAATGTTGGATGCGAATTATACGGAAATAAAATCATTATTTTTAACCTAATCATAATAATTCAATCCTTGTGGTTAATCGATTATTGAATATCGATTTTGGTAAACGTTACTCAATATCAAAATCAAAAAATGACCAGATTGAATAAAAAGTGGCGAGGTCTTTTAAAAATGAGATTTTCTTTCCTTATCGGGAAAGTTCACTATTAAAAGTTTCGTGATGGAAACTTCAATTATCAATCACTTGTTGGGCAAAAGTGATGAAGCGATTTTTGTTAATTTTTTTTACATGGGATGACTGAATTGTATTATTATATATTTATTAATTGTACTGCTCCGGCAGGACGTATGAAATGTCATCCCAAGGATGACGATAGAGACCTTGTTTCAGCCTCTTCTGGTCCATATAGTGACCTGGAAAAAAAGAAAGGTTGATTTCGAAATCAATAAAACTTAAAAAATTACAATTTTAAAGCAAAACATTGATCCATTTGAAGCAATAAAAAATAAACTACAAATTAAAGCACTCAAAATGGAACTCTTGAGTTTTAAAATCTTAAAATTTAATTAAAAAATTTAATTTGTTTTAAACTGAACACTTCTTAAATTATTTTCACCTTAAATAGTTTAAGCAACCTTGAAAAATTTCAAAATTGTATTTCAAAATCTTGTGAAATCTAAAAATTGTTTTACATTTTTCAAATAAAAATAATAATCGAATTTTTCCTGCGACTTTTAGAAAATCCTGCAAATTAAAAAAAAATTCCTTGAAATCTTTCAGATTCTTTTTTGACAATTTTGTAAATCTTTTAAAATATTCTCTTAAAATAATCTTTTAAAATGAAAAATTAATTTCAATTTTTCTAGTAAGATCTGTCGTTAAATTATTTGAAATAATTTTAAATGTTTAAAATAAATCTTGAATCTTTTCAAAACTTCTAAATATTTCTTAAAATTACTCTAATTATTTCCACGAATAGTAATTGTTCAATAATTATTTATATATAAAAAATTAACCATTTCACTTAAAAATAAAAATAATAACTTTTTTAAATTTTATAATTGTATATTTTTAATGTTAAATTTTTTTTTATTTTGCTACCGCACGAACAATAGAATTTTGGGAAAATTCAAAATTATTTAGATTTTATTTGAAAAAGTTAATTTTTGAAGATTTTAAAATATGTCGAAAAAGAATCTGCAAGATTTTAAAACAATTTTCTCGAATTAATTTATTTTTAGAAGTTTGAGTAGTTTTGAAAAGAGTCGAAAATAATAATTAAAATCTTGAGAAGATTCGGAAAAATTTAAAACGAAATGTACATTTTTGAAGAATTTTTAAAGGTTTTAGGAAAGACCAGAAAGTTTTCAATGATTTTTTTATTGCGAAAAATTAACTTTCGGATAATGTTCTAAAAGATTTCAAAGTATTTTCAAAGAAATTTTTAAAAATAATCTGGAAGTCTTGAAGGCAAATTTTTTTGTTTTTAAAAATGTTGTCAAACATTTAGAAACTTCAGCTATCTTAAAAATATTTTTAAAAAGTTGTTATTTTGAAAATTATAAATATTTGGAGAAAAGAATATTTATATATATGATACAATATAAAATATGATAAAATTTAAACTACTTTCTTTTCGGATATTTATATATTACACAAATAATTATATGACTAATCTAATTGCGTACGAAAAATAATTTGTTGTGGTTGGTAGGAATGCACTGGGATTTACGTCTAAGTGCAGTGAAATTTACGATTTTCGAAAATTATTTTATTTATTATTATTTATTAATAAAATTTTTGGTAAAAAATTCCTTTTATTCCAAAGAAAGAACAATTTTTCAAACAAACAGTTCAATTTTCAACCAAATAAATGAATTTTTACTTAAAACAATGAGATTAATTTTCAAAGAAAAAATTATTTTCTAACAAAAAAAGTCATGTTTAAAAAACAAAATACGTGAATTTGCAACGAAACAAATAAATTTCTATATAAAAGACAAATTTACATTCAAATTGTTAATGCTTGAACTAGAAAAAGTCAATTTTCAACTCAAAGTTGAACAGTTAAATTTTCAGGTAAAAAAACTTGCAACTAAACTGATAAATTTTCAACTAAAATAATGAATCTTCAACTAGAATATTTGAATATTATACCTACCGGAAAGATGAATTTTTAACCAATAAGATTAATTTTATAGAAAAAAAAAGAATTTTCCACAAATTACATGAACTTCATTTTTCAGTTAAATAAATAAATTTTCGTTAAAAAAAATTCATTTTCATTCAAAGAAAAAAAAAGTTTTCGATCAAATAGCTCATTTTCAACTAAGGAAATGAATTTCAAATTAAAATAATGAATCTTAAATAAAAAAATTATTTTTCAACAAAGAATTTTATTTTTCACCCAAGAAAATTTATTTCTGACCTAAAAGATGTTTTTTCAACAAAAATTATAAATATTTAACTGGTATACTTAAATTTTCAGCAACAAAGATTTTTTAAACAATGAAATTAAGTTTTAAAGAAAAAAATAATTTTGTACCAAAAAAATCGATTAAAACAAAAAAAAGACGTGAATTTTCAACGAAATCTAGAAAAAAAAAACCTAAAAAGACGAATTTTCTACTAAAAAAGATAATTTTACCACCAAAAATTAAATAATTAAATGTTCAGTCAAACAATAAATGTTCAAACAAAAAAATTAATTTTCAACTAAAATGATGGAATTTTCAACTTTAATAGTATTTTTATTTTCAGATAATGAAAAACATTATTTTCAACCAAAAAATAAGCAAATTTTCAATGAAGTAGTTAAATTTACGGTAAAGAATTTCTTTTCATTCAAAGAAAAAAAAGTTCTTAGTCAAAAGTATCTCATTTTTAAAAGAACAACAAAGAATGAATTTTAAATAAAAATGATGAATTTTCAATAAATTAATAAAATTTCCAATAAAGGAAATTATTTTGTATCGAAGTAAATTTATTTCTAACCAAAAAGGCGTTTTTTAAAAAAGCTGAAATGGTAAATATTTAACCGGAATACTTGAATCTTCAACCAAGAAAAAGAATTGTTAAACAAGGAGATTATCTTTAAAAGGAAAAAATTATTTCTGCAAGAAAGTCGACTTTCTAAGAAAAAGTAATTTTTTAAAAACAAAAAGAAGTAAATTTTCAATTAGAAAAGACATATTTACATCAATATTGTTAAATTATGAACTCAAAAAGATCAGTTTTTAACCAATAAGATTAATTTTCTACAAACAAAAAATACGAATTTTGCACAAATTACATGAAATAAGATAAAATTTTAACCAAAAATATAATAGTTGAATTTTCCGTTAAAAATTTAAGTCTTAACTAAAAAAAACGGATCTTCAGAAAAATGGTGAAATTTTCGTTAAAAAAATTTCTTTTCATAAAAAACAAACAAGTTTTCAATTACAAAATTCATTTTTAAACGAACAGATTAATTTTTAATTAAAATGATGAATCTTTAATAAAAAAAAAATAATAATTTTCAACAATTCATTTTACATTCAAATAAATTTCTTTCGAACCTAAGAGGTAAATTTTCAACTAAAATGATCAATATTTAACTGAAATACTTGAATTTTCAACAAAAACGAATTTTTAAACAATGAAATTAACTTGTGAATTTAAAAAGATAAATTTAGATCCAAATTGTTAAATTTTGAACTAGAAAAGGTCAATTTTCCAACTAAAATAGTGTCAAACTTTGCACTGGAATAGTTGAATTTTTAGTTAAAAAATTGATTTTCAACAAAGTAGTTACATTTTTAAAAAGAGAAGAATTTTTAGTTAAAATTATGAATCTTCCAACAAAATTAATTTTTTGCTAAAGAGCGTAGCTTTTAACCGCAATGAGTTGAATTTTCATTTTAAAAAAAGGGTAAATATCCAACGAAAAATGTAAAAAAATGTATATTATAATTCAGAAATATTTTCTCTTATTATATTTTCCTCTTACTCCAAAAACTACTTTAAGTATTTTTTTTTTCTAAAATTTGAAAGAAAGAACTTTTAAATTGTGAAAAATTTTCACTTGGAACTATTGGATTAAAATCTATATTTTACAGAAATTTTCACTTTGATTTGATTAATATTTGTTTTATATTTTTTCATTTCTAAACCCTTTTAACTGAATAGTTTCAAATTTTGTTCATATAAAGTTTAACTTCAATTTTGAAAACTTTATTTTTAATAAGAAGAAAATGAATTTTCTAGAAATAGTCTCATTTTGTGCCAAATTTTCCAATTTTTTATCAAATTTTTGAATTTTCAACCCGAGAATATGGGTTTAAAAAAAAAGTTAATTTTTAACAAATCAGTTGAATTCCATCAACTTTCAACCAAGAAGTTTAATTTTATTTTCGTAGAAGATTAATCTTCTAGGTAGAAAGATAATCTTCTTGGTCGAAAATTCAAATATTCGGTTGAAAATGTATGTATTTTTGTTAAAAATTAATCTTTCTGGTTAAAAATTCGTCCTTTTTGATAAAAATTTAATATTTCTGGTTGCAGATTTAACTATTTGGTTAAAAACTTATGCAGTGTGTAAAAAATTGGTCTTTTTTGGTAGAAAATTGATTATCTTGATTTAAAATTTAACTATTCGGTTGAAAATGTTTGTATTTTTTTGAAATTTCATCTTTTTGGGTAGAAAATTAATCTTCCTCGTTAAGATTCGTCATATCTGATAGGAAAATTATCTTTTTGTTTGAAAATTTAGTCATTTTATTAAAAACTTATGTATTTTGTTGAAAATTCATATTTTATAGTAGAAAATTAATCTTTCTGGTTAAAAAGTCGTCCTTTCTGATAGAAAATTAATCCTTTTGTTTGAAAATTCAAGTATTTGGTTAAACATGTATGTATTATGTAGAAGATTCATCGTTTCTGGTAGAAAATTAAATCTTCTTGGTTCAAAATTCAAATATTGGGTTAAAAATCTATGTATTTTATTGAAATATCATCTTTTCTAGTAAAAATTTAATTTTTCTGGTAAAAAATTCGCTCTTTCTGTTAGAAAATTAATATTTTTTGTTGAAAATTTAACTATTTGGTTAAAAACTTATGTATTGTGCAGAAAATTCGCCTTTTTGGGTAGAAAATTAATCTTCTTCGTTTAAGATTCGTCTTTGTGATAGGAAAATTATCTTTTTGTTTGAAAATTTAACTATTTTGTTAAAAACTTCTGTATTTTGTTGAAAATTCATCTTTTATAGTAGAAAATTAACCTTTGTGGTTAAAAATTCGTCCTTTCTGTTAGAAAATTAATATTTTTTGTTGAAAATTTAACTTTTCGGTTAAAAACTTATGTCTTGTGTAGAAAATTCGGCTTTTCTAGTAGAAAATTAAATCTTTTCGATTTAAAATTCAAATATTGGGTTAAAAACCTATTTGTTTTATTAAAATATCAACTTTTCTGCTTAAAAACTTATGTATTGTGCAGAAAATTTGTCTGTTTTCGTAGAAAGTTATTTATCTTTGTTTAAAATTCAACTATTCAGTTCAAAATGTTTGTATTTTGTTGAAAATTCACATTTTTGGGTAGAAAATTAATCTTCCTCGTTTAAAATTCGTCCTTTCTGATAGAAAAAAAATATTTATGGTTGAAAAGTGAACTACTTTGTTAAAAACTTATTTATTGTGCAGAAAATTTGTCCTCTTTGTTAGAAAATTGATACTTTTTGTTGAAAATTTAACTATTCGGTTAAAATCGTATTTTATGGTAGAAAATTAAAAATCTTGGTTCATAATGTAACTATTTGGTTAAAAATTTATTTAGTGTGGAGAAAATTCGACTTTTTTGTTAAAAAATTAATCATATTTGTTTAAAATTTAACTATTCAGTTAAAAATGTATGTATTTTGTTGAAAATTAATCTTTATAGGTAGAAAATTAATCTTTCTCGTTTAAAATTCGTCCTTTCTGATAGAAAAATTAACTTTTTATTTTAAAATTCAACTGTGTGGTTAAAAATCTGTATTATATAGCAAATGCGTCGTTTCTGGTAGATAATTACTCCTAAAGGTTGGAAATTTAATCTTCTCGATTTAAAATTCAACTATTCAGTTAAAAATGTATTATTTTGTTGAAAATTCGTCTTTTCTAACAAAAATTTAATCTTTCTGGTAAAAAATTCGCTCTTTCTGATAGAAAATTAATATTTTTAGTTTAAAATTTAACTATTCGGTTAAAATCTTATGTCTTGTACAGAAAATTCGTCTTTGCTGGTAGAAAATTAATCTTTCTTGTTGAAAATTCAAATATTCAGTTATAAACGTGTAACTCTTTTTTTTTTTTTTTACTTGGAAAGGGGCAATTTAATTTAAAACCCTTTTTGTGGCTTGAAATAGGTAGTTTAATTGTCTAGACTTTAGATATACTTGAAAGCGGGAAACTTTATTTTTCAAGAAATATATATTTTCACACACAAAAAGAAAAGTTTTATTTTCTGCAATTGGTTTTAATTTGGAATATTGAAGTTAAATTTCTTTACTGTTTTTCCGCACT
>NC_046657.1:84385331-84396346 GCF_010883055.1 Belonocnema kinseyi
GGAAAAAGCAAATATAATTTTGGCAATTTGTCCAGACTTGAAACAGGGATATTTTAATTTTGGTAGACTTTATTTTAAATTATTTTAAATTTATTTTAAATATATTTTCTTCAATTTTAGTTTGAATTAAAAGGCAAAACTTCATTTATTTATTTTTCTGTTACCCGCTTTTAGAATTAAATACCCGGAAAGAGCCAATAAAAAAAAAAGAAATTAAAGAAAAAATCTCACCAATAAATCCTATGCTTCTGCCAAGAACAAAGAGACTATTAATGGCACCAATTTCAATATATTCCTGCGCCTCTTCCCTCGTGAAGGTGCCGCTGTTCCTCAGCATATCGACAAATGCACAAGCGACAATTCCATCAACGTTGAGAATCAGATTCGGTTTTTTGCTCGTTGTGATTTTCTCGACCTCCAGCGCATATTCGACGAGAGGCTTCGTTGGGAAATTCTCCAGGACGTACTCCTTAATTAGTTTCACTCTCATGTCCGGATTATTGATCGACTTGACACGGTGCCCAATTCCCATAATAAGTTTTCCCTTTTTTCTTGTGTTGTTGACAAACTCCTGGGGATGAAGTCCGGCGTCATAAGCTTCGGAAAACATACGAGCTGCTCCGTCCAGAGCCCCACCGAATCGGTCGCCCTGGAAAATAAAAACATTGTCGAAAATTAAAAAAAAAAAAAACTTTCCATTACAAGCTTCGTACTCTCTTCAGAGATAAAAAATATTTGAATTTATAACAACATTTGTTAATCATGAGAGAGAAAAAAATGCCAACCAAATTTTTGGTTAAAAACGTTGATTCTTGGCAAATAACAAAAAATGAAATTTTGAGAAAGAAGATTAATTTTCAACTAAGGAATTAAATTTTGAACCTAAAAGATGCATTTTCTACGAAATAGGCAAATTTTTAAAAAATTACAGAAATTTTCAATTTGATTTCATTAACAAAACAGTTGAATTTTCGGTTAAAACATTAATTTTTGGCAAATAAACACCGAATTTTTCAACTACAACGATGAATCTTCAAAAAAAAAAATGAAATTTTAAGAACGTAGATCAACTTTCCACTAAGGAGTTGAATTTTAAATCAAATAGGCAAATTTTCTCACAAATTACAGACTATTTCATTTTGATTTGCTTGATATTTAATTTTTTCCCCTAAACGCTTTTAACTGAATAGTTTAACTAAAAAAGTGAGATTTAAAATTTAAGAAACTTAATTTTCAACAAGAAAAAATGTTTTCTTCTAGAAAACCGTTAAATTTAAACAAAACAGTTGAATTTTCAACAACAACCTTTTTTAGTCAAGAGAGAAAAAAATTTTAGTCAAACTGTTGAATTGTGAATCCAAAAAGCCGAATTTTCAACAAAATATTTAAATTTTCGAGTAAAAACTTTAATTTTTGGCAAATAAAAAACCAATTTTCAACTAAAATGATGAATTTTCAACTAAAATAAAAATTAAATTTCAAGAAAGTAGAACAAATTTCAACTAAGGAGTTGAATTTTCAACAAAACAAAAAATGAATTTTCTATCAAATAGGCCAATTTTTAACAAATTATAGAAATTGTGATTTTGATTTGATTATATTTAGTTTTTTTTTCTTTAACACTTTTAACTAAATAGTTAAACTAAAAAAGTTAAATCTCAATTTAAGAAACTTAATTTTAAACAATAAAAAAATGAACTTTCTACAAAACAGTTGAAATTAAAAAAAAAAGTTAGGTTTTCAACAACATTTGTTAGTCAAGAGAGAAAAAATATTCTATCAAAATGTTAATTTTTTAATCCAAAAAGCCGAATTTTCAACAAAATATTTAAATTATCAGTTAAAAACATTAATTTTTAACAAATAAAACACGAATTTTCAACTAAAATTAGGAAACTTAAAAAAACATTCAATTTCAAGAAAGAAGATCAAGTTTCAACTAAGGAATTAAATTTTGAACCTAAAAGATGCATTTTCTACGAAATATGGAAATTTTGAACAAATTACAGAAATTTTCGTTTTGATTTAATTAATAATTAGTTTATATTTTTTTCCTGAACACTTTTAACTAAATTGTTTAAATACAAAAGTGAAATTTTGATTTAAGAAACTTAATTTTCAATAACAAAAAAAAACAAATTTTCTACAAAATAGTGGAATTTTTAACAGAATATTTAAATTTTCGGTTAAAAACCACAATTTTAATAAAACAGTTGAATTTTCAAAAACAACATTTGTTAGTCAAGAGAGAAAAAATTTATATCAAATTGTTGAATTTTTAGTCCAAAAAGGCGAATTTTCAACAAAACAGTTGAATTTTCGATAAAATATTTAAATTATCGGTTCGAAACATTACTTTTTGGCAAATAAAAAACTAATTTTAAATCGAAATGATGAATCTTAAAAAAATTAAATTTTGAGAAACTAAATAAATAAAAAACGAAATTAAAATAACTTTCTTTTAAATTATTTTATTAAACATAAAAAAGTGAAATTTTAATTTAAGAAACTTAATTTTTAACCAGGAAAAAACGAATTTTCTACAAAACAATTGAATTTTTATCAGATAAATTGCTGAAATTTCAAAATGAAAATACGAATTTTCAACAAAAAAGTATATTTTCACCAAATAGTTAGATTATCAACAAAATATTTCAATTTTCGGTAAAAAAATGATTTTGTTACAAAAAATGTATTTTTAACAAAAATTATGAATCTTCAACAAGAAAATAAATAAATTTAAAGAAAGTTGATCAACTTTCAACTAACGAGTGGAATTTTCAACTTAAAAGATGAATTTCCACCAAATAGGCAAATTTTCAAAAAATTCGAGAAATTTTTATTTGTTCAACAAAAATCGATTGATTCAACAAAGAATTTAAACTATGGGTTAAAAACGCTAATTTTTAGTAAATAAAAAAATAATTTTTAGTAAATGAAAAAATAATTTTTAGTTTCTTCTTCTTCGTTTCTAAACACTTTTAATTTTATTTTTGAACTAAAAAATTAAATTTTAATTTAAGGAACTTAATTTTCAACAAAGAAAAAAACCAATTTTCTATACACCAGTTGAATATTCAACAAAACAGTAGGATTTTCAACATGAGAATATGAACATTCAACCAAATATTTAAATTTTCAATTAACAACATTAATTTTTAGCAAATAAAAAATGCATTTTTAACTAAAATATGAATCTTCGGTTGAAGATTCATATTCTAATCTTTTTATGTCAAAAATTCAATTCCATAGTTGAAAGCGTTGAAAGTTGATCTGCTTTCTCAAAATTTAATTTTTTGGTTGAAGATTCATAATTTTGGTTAAATTTTTTTGGTCAAACATTAATTTTTAATCGAAAATTTAAATATTTTGTTAATAATTTAACTGATTGGTCAAAATGAACTTTTTGGTTGAAAATTCATATTCTCATGTTAAAAATTCAACTGTTTTGTTTAAAATTCGTCTTTGCGGCTTAAAAATTCAGCACTTCAACTGTTTAAAATTAAACTGTTGTAGGAAATCCGTTTTTTGATTGAAAATTTATGCATTTTGTAGAAAATTAATTTTCCTGTCTTAAAATTCAACTATTCGAAGAAATATAAGTATGTTTTCCGAAAATTCGTCTTTTCCGGCAGAAAATTAATCTTTCTGGTTAAAATGTCAAATAATCAGTTAAAAATGAATGTATGTCATTGGAAATTCGCCCTTTCTGATAGAAAATTAATCTTCTTGGTAGGAAATTCAACTATTTCGTTAAAATTTTATGTATTCTGTAGAAAATTCGTATTTTCTGGTAGAAAATTAATAGTCTTGGTTGAAAATTTAAATAATTGGTTAAAAATTATGTATTTTGTAGAAAATTAATTTTCCTGGTTGAAAATTCAACTATTTGGGGTGAAAAATGTATGTATTTTTTTCGAAAATTCGTCTTTCCCGGTAGAAAATTAATCTTTCTGCTTACAAATTCAAATATTCGGTTGAAAATGTATATATATTTTTTGAAAATTCTTCTTTTCTTTTAAAAAATTCATCTTCTTGGTTTAAAATTCTTCTTTTCTGATGGAAAATTAACCTTCTTGGTTGAAAATATAAATATTTGGTTAAAATCTTTCTGTTAAAAATTTCAAGTAGTCTGTTAAAAATGTATATATTTTATTGAAAATTCGTCCTTTCTGATAGAAAATTAATCTTCTTGGTAGCAACTTCAACAATTTCGTTAAAAATGTATGTGTTTTGTAGGTTAAAAATTTATGTATTTTATGGAAAAATCGTCTTTTCTTTTAGAAAATCAATCTTTTCTGGTAGTATATTAATCTCCCAGGTAGACCATTAATCTTCTTCGTAGCAAATTCAACTATTTGCTTCAAAATTCAACCATTGGGTTAAAAATGTATATATTTTATTGAAAATTCATCCTTTCTGATAGAAAATTATACTTTTTCTTTGAAAATTAAACAATTTGGTCAATAGTTTATGCATTTTCCAAAAATTAATCTATTTTGATTGAAGATTCAATTATCTTGATAGAAATTCGTTCTTTTTGGTTCAATTAAATAAATATAGTGTCATCAGCGGTCAAATTTTGAGAAAATAGTGCCTTTAACCCTTAAAGGGCGTCCTGGGTCTATAACACCCAGCGACTTATTTGAGCTTTAACAAAACGTACCAATTTGGAACATATGGCGCCAGATGAAAAAATGACATGAAAACCTATTTCACGATATCATTTTCACATAATTTTGATTTTTATCATTTTTATACGCAGTTTAAGACCAATAAAATCGTTAGTTACGCAAAGTCCGGTGTTTCATTTTTCATTGAATTGAAGCTTTTATTTTTTTTTTAGAATAAATACCTACTTTTTGAAGCGCCGTATCTCGGAAGTATTCAAGTAAAATTTTAAGAAAAGGTATAATAGTGAAAGAAGTCATTTTAAATTTTTTTTCTCCAAAAACCATTTTTTTTACTAGTTTAAATTTCAAAAACTGTTATAAAACCTTTTTCTCCTTAAACTAGATAGATTAAACATCATTAATTGATTATCTTGTAAAAAACTATCCAATACCGTCGGCACAGCACACGTTTGAATACCCTTGGGTACCGAACACCCAGTATGTTCTTTATGTAATTTTACGCAAGTGTGCCCTTTAAGGGTTAATGAACTGTTAAAAAACATAAAAATAAATAAACTCACAATCGTTAATAATCCAGAGACTAGAGAACTGACGAGATCCTTTCCTGCTCTCGCACAAACAATTGTGTTGTGAGCTCCGGAAACCGCAGGTCCATGATCGGCAGTGAGCATCAGTGTCATTTCTAAAAATTTGCAATAAGTCGCTGGTAGACAGCGTTGGAACCACAAAAGCGAAACGACACCACCAATTCCAACATTTTGTTTCAGCACTTCCGTCACTGGCATTCCGGCATAAAGAAGTTCTTGGCCACGCTCGTCGCAAATCGATGTCATAAACGAGGCCGGTTTTCGAATCAAACCCAACTCCTTGAAAAAAAAATCAAAAGCATGAGAATGGCCATTTTACAGGGCTCGGATCCATTACAAGGCTTAAGAAAATCGCATCAAATTTTAATTCAGCCAATTAAATTTCTTTGTAAACAATTAGGATGTAATGATAATGGTTTATCAATACTTTTGATTTAAGTGAAAAAAATATTCTGTAATCATAACCATATTTTTTTGTTATTGCTTTAAGAAAAATTATAGTCGAATTATTTATCTAAAAAAACTCTGAACTCTTGAACAAAGTTAAAATACAACTTTTAGATCGTAAGAATTAATAAAAATTTCCATGTTAAAATTTATCAAAATTTAATCAGTTTATGCATTTTTACTTCAACATCTTCTAGTTCTTTTTGCTTTTTTTTTATTGAATCTTCCATTTTTTGTTATTTAATTCATACACTTTTTTTGATTTCGTCTTTTCCTTAAGTATCATTTTCCACTTTTCAAATGTAGAATTATAGAATTAAAAAGTTTTAGTAATTTTTTCAAAATTCCATCAATTTTCCAGGTTTTCCAGTTATCTTTTTTTTTTTTAATTCCATGACTTTTCCAGGTATTCTATTGATTTCAACTGGTTGAAGATTCATTGTTTTGAATGAGAAATTAATTTTTTAGTTGGAAATTCAGTTAAAAATGCAATACTAATTTTCATTGATTTTTTTTCTTTCTTGATTAAAAAATTTTCTTTGAATCAAAATGCAAATGTTTTGTAGTAAATTCGTATTTTTGTCCAAAAAATGCAACAATTTGGTGGATAATTCAACTATTTTGGTGGAAAGTTAATCGAATTTGTTCAAAATTCTTTTTTTTTTTTGTAAAGATTATTCATTTTATTTCAATATTCACTCCTTTGCTTAAAAATTTGAATATTTTATTGAAAATTCGTTTTTTGAAATTAGGAATTCAAATTTTTTCAACTAAAAATTAATTATTTTTTTAGACTGCAAATTAATTTTTTTACTGGAAATAAGTTTCTTAAACTGAAAATTAACCCGGTTTAACCACTTCTGGTTAAAAATTCAACTTATTTGCAGAAAATTCGTAGGTTTGTCTAAAATTTTCAAAAATTTCGTACAAAATTCAACTACCTGGTCAAGAGTTGGACTACTTTGTTAAGTTGTTTTTTCGTTGTTTTTTTTTGGGGGGGGTCAAAATTAATGTATTATGTTAAAAATTCCTCTTTTCAGGTAGAAAATTGAACAATTTGGCTAAAAATGATTTTTTTATTTTTTGAGAATTCGGCAGAAAACTAGCTTTTTTGTTGAAAATTTGTTGTTTTTTGTGTGTAAAAATTAATTTTTTCATCTGAAAATTCAATTATTGTGTATAAAATTTATGTTAGAAAATTATTCTTCATTGTTAAAAACTCCTCCTCTTGGTTGAGAATTTAATTTCGCCTTTTTTCGTTGAATTTTTGTTTGTTTCTTTAAAATTCAGTTTTTAATACAAAAAATTAATCCATTTATAGTTGAAAATTGCTCTTCTTTTGTTGAAAATTACACAATTTTGTTAAAAACTCTACTTTTTTGTTGATAAATTCTGTTTTTTTTTAATGCGCCGCCTTTTTCATGGAAAATTTGTACTCTTTTTTAAATTAAGATTTTAAACTAAAACCTCAATTATTCCACTCATTGTTGAAAATTGGTCCAAACTCTTTTTAAATTCGTCTTTTTTCGTTAAAAATTCGTCTTTTTTGTTATTAAAAATTAAGTTTTTAAACTCAAAACTAAATTATTCCATACATTGTTGAAAACTGTTTTTTTTCTAGTTAAAAATTCAGCTATTTGTTTAAAAATTCAACTCTTTCGTTGATTTGGTTAATAACACAATTTGTTAAAAATTTAATTATTTTGTTAAAAATCCAACCATTTTGTTTGTAAATGCGTCTTTTTGTTTATAAAATTAATCTTCATTTACAAAAATCCATTTTTTGGTCGACGATTGAACTTTTTCTTTTGAATTTTCCTTTTTTCGTTAATAATTCATCTTTTGCTTTTATTAAAAATAAATTGTTTAAACTAAAAACTCAATTATTCCATTTGTTGTTGAAAAATAATTTTTTAGTTAATAATTCAGCTATTTATTTAGAAGTTGAACTCTTTTGTTGCAAATTCGTATTTTGTTTAGAAAATTGATCTATTTTGTTAAAAAAAAAAGATCGTATTGTGCTGAAAGTTCGTTTCTTTGAGTAAGTAATACATTTTTTGATTAAAAATTCAAATGTTTTATATTTTCAAGAAAATCTTTTCCTTTAAAATATCAACTATTACATTTCTCGTTGAAAATTCATCTTTAAAGATAGAAAATTCAACTCCATGGTTAATAGTTGAACTAGTTTCTTAACAGTACAAACTGTTTTGTAGACAATTCGTTTTTTTCTGTATTAAAAATTAATTATCTGAACTAAAATTTCATTTTTTTTTGTAGTTGAAAATTCATGTTTTTGGGTTGAAAATGCGACTCTTCGTTGAAAGTTGAAGCACTTTTTTTCAAAGATTCAGTATTCTTAAAAATTAATTTTTTCAACTGAAAGTTTAACTATTTTATTGAAAATACCGCTTATTGGATGGAAATTGAATTTTTTTATTAAAATTTATTTTCTGGTGGAAATTAATATACTCGGTTGAAAATTCAATTATTTTGTTAAAACTGATCTTCAGGAACATTGTTTTTGTTAAAAATGCAACAGTTTGAATAAAAATGAATTTTTTTGTTGAAGATCTAACTATTTTGTTGAAATATCGTCTTATTGGCTTGAAAATTCAACAGTTTGATTGCTTTTTCTTTCTTGAATACTTCCGTAGAAAATTTATCATTTTTCATTATAAATACAACTGTCTTGTTAAAAATTAAACTGTATTGGGTAAAAATGAACTTTTTTGTTAAAAAATTTAACTATTTAGTTGAATATTGATGTGTTTTACTGAAAATTAGTATTTTTGGTGTTAATAATTTTAAATGTTCTAAAATAAAAAATCAATGAAATTAAAAATTTTCAAAATTATATTATTTTAAACAATTTTAAGCTAGAAAAGATCAAAATTAAAAAATTAAATTTTTTCAAATTGAAAACTTCTAAAATTATAAGTTAAATTATTTTCATCTTAAGCAGTTTAAACATCCTTGAAATGTTTTAAAATCTTGATAAATCTAGAAATTATTTTAAATTTATTCAACTTTAAAATTGTTTTTGAAATTTTTTCAGAACTTCTAGATATATTTTGAAATAAATCAAGTTTTTCCTACAATTTTTAGAAAATCCCGCAAATTTACAAAAATCTTCCAGAATCATTTTTAACAATTTTGGAAATCTTTTAAAACCTTTTTGAATATTCTTTTAAAATAATATTCCAAAACGAAAAATTATTTTCAATTTTCCTAGGAATCTTACAAAAATGTTTGTATTCTTTAAAGCCTTTGACAATTCTTAAAAATTAATTTTTTTTTATATCTGCAAAAATCTACATTTTGTTTTAAATTATGAGGTGGCTATTTGCACCAAAATTGTGGTACAAATAGCCAAATTTTGTCGGTACACCCTTTGCTTAAATTATGTAAAATATTGCTAAACATTAAATTAATTTTTCTATTCTTAATTAAAATTGTTTAAATTGAATGGACTAAAAATTGAATATTTTAGACTGAAACAATTTCTTAAATTTAGTGAAAGCCTTTAATTACAAATAAATCATTATAAAGTTATTTTTAAGCGAAAAATAGTTTATAAAATTTCAATCGACGGTTTCAATTTTTTTTAATAACTAAGACGTTCGAATTGAAGATTCTTTTTTTTTAACGTTATAATCTGAAAATTCTTAATCTTGAACGGATTTAGAATCATTTCTACAAATAAATTATTGTCCCATTTTTAAAATATTTATATTTACATCTGATAAACTAAGAACGGTTTTATTAACAATTTGAAACTTCAAACGCTTTTAATTTTTAATTATTTCACTCTTCAAGATTGCATCCTAAAATTCTTTAAATTGAAATAAAAATCTCAAATGGAAAATTCTTAAAATAGAGAATTTTAGAATTACGCATTGTAAACTGAATTATGTCACAACTGAAAAAGATAACAATTTAACTAATTATTTTTTAAACTTTAGAAATCAAACTTAGAACTTGAACATTCATCTTCTCTGGTAGAAAATAAATCCTCTTTTTTGAAAATTTTACTATTTGATTTAAAATGTTCTATTTCATTAAGAATTGATCTTTTTTGGTGAAAAATTAATCTTCAAAGTTGAAAACTGGTCTCTTTTATATGAATTTATCCAAATCGTATTAAAATGGTGTAATTCCACAAAAAAGTGTAAAATAGCGACAATAGTTTAGTGAGTCTGAGGCCTGTAGATTAATAAATAAAACCAATCAAAGTCTTACCCTAGCCCAGCTGTAATCCATCGGTACGGTTGGCGGGGGAACTTCCGGTTCAGGAACGATAGTGCCGTCCTTGACAAGTTCCTGATAAACGCTGTGAATGAGGTCTCCGAGATTATCGAAACTTTCAGGTACATAACCGCCGGCTTCTTTGAGAGCGGTATTTTTAGCAGAGGCAGTCTCCATATTGCTGTTCGCGAACGATCCAGCGTGTCCAAATTGAACATCGGACTTGAACATACTAGCACAGGTGCCGATGCACCAGGCGATCAGAGGTTTTGTGATTCTCTTTGCCTTCAGAGCTTCACAGACCTCGTATTCCTCAACTCCACCAACTTCTCCCAATAACACAATCAATTTCACATCCGGATTGGACTCGTATCGCATAATGTGGTCCATGAAATTCGTTCCCGGATAACGATCACCGCCGATTGCAACTCCTTCCTGAACTCCATTCGAGGCTTTCGAAATTATATTGTTCAGCTCGTTTGACATTCCTCCTGATCGAGAAACGTAGGCGATGCTGCAAATAATTGGGATTTTAGGGCAAAAAACAATAATAATAAAAAAATAAACGTTAGTGCGCAGTTGATAGAGTTTTAGTACCTTTCTGCGCAGCGATAAATATCATATAACTCTACTGCGCATCTCTAAGTGCCGTTTAAATCTACTGCGCATCTATGAGTAGCATTTACATCTACTGCGCACCTATAAGTAACGCGACGTTCTCAGGACGGCCATTTTTAACGAGGAAACCAATTCACAGTTTTTTGTTCTTAATTAACATTTCCCGGATTTTTCCCGGTTCGAAAATATTTTTCACGGTCAATGAAATTTAAAAAATCGAGCACTAAATCTAAATCTTATTCCACTCGAAGTAATAAAAACTGAACTGGAAATTAAAGCACTCAATATGAAAACTCTTGAATTTTAAACTTTAGAAATTGAAATTTAAAAGTTGTTTTATTTAACAATTTTCTATTCAAATGCTCAATAATTTACATATATACGAGGGTGGATTGATAAGTTTTCGGCCTGACCAAGAAAAACAACGTTTTTAAGAATTTTTTTTTTTTATTTCTCAACATAATCTCCTCCAAGGCTGATA
>NC_046657.1:84396446-84410609 GCF_010883055.1 Belonocnema kinseyi
GCTACAAGCTATCTAAGGATGGTACTATAGAACGCCACATCAAGGCAGGCCTAGTGGCGCCATCTCTTGGTCAGACCGGAAACTTATCAATCCACCCTCGTAAAATGAAAGCTGCTAACTCTTTTTAATTGAATAATTTTAAATTAAATACAGTTAAACTGTCAAATTACAAAATTTAAACTTTTATAAATTCTTGAGTTCAAAGATTTAGATTCAGTTCGGATAATATAAATCTACGTTATAATTTTCAATGTTTTAAATTGAAGAATCAATTTATAAATTGAGAAATGTTAAAAATTATACCATTTTCAGCTATTTAAAATTATAATTTGAAAACGGTATTCAAAAATACCTCGTTTGAACAGAGAATAAGAATTTTGTTTCAAAAATTAAATTTTCCATCCAGACTTGTTATTCTCCTGGATAAATTCCAGTTCTAACTCTAAATTGGTTAAAAAACGAAAATTCATTGTTTAAATCCAGAATTTTATTTCTTTAAGAAAATTCTTCATTTCAACTCAGAAATAAGATTTTTTGGAAAAAATCCCTGTTCAAACCAAGAATTATAATTTTTTTTGTAAAATCCCGTTCCAATTCATAATTTATACTTTGTTCGAAAATACCTCGTTTTAACTCAGAATTAGAATTTATTCTTTTAAAAAATTCCCTGTTCCAGAACAAATTATCATTCTTTTGGATAAATACCAGTAATTGATTACAATTTGAAAATTCCCTGCTTCAACTCAGAACTACAATTCCTTGGAAAAAGTTCCTGCTCCAATTCAGAATTTGTTCCTTTTCGAAAATTACCTCGTATTTTTTTTATTTGAAAACTTCCGGTTCAAACTATAAATTTGTAAAAAAAAATCAAAAATTCACTGTTAAAATTAAAAGTTAAACTATTTTTGTTTCAAATAGTATAAAAATCCTTAAATGCTTCGAAATTTTATTTAAGAATATTACCAAATTAATTTTTGACAATTTTTTAAATCTATTTAAATCTTAAATATTCTTTTTAAATTAATTTTTTGCAATAGAAAAAATCATTTTCAATTTTTCTAGGACATATTTTCTATTCTACTGAAGCCGGTCAAAACTCTTGTAAAGCTTCTACATTTTTTGTTCGAAATCTGCCAAAATCTATATTTGATTTCAAATTGGGCTGTGGACCTGCTTTAATTACCATTTTTTTTATTAAAAAAATGAATTTTTTTGAGGGTGGCCGTTTTAATCAAGGAAAAAAATTCCTGGTCATTTCCCGGTTCGCAAAAATTTTTCACGGCCAAAAAAATTTTTAAAAGTAAACTCTAAAGCCAACAAATTTTCCATTTGAAGTAATAAAAACTAAGCTGCAAATTAAAGCACTCAAAGTGGAACCTTGGAGTTTTAAGCTTTTAAAACTTCAGTTTAAATGTTGTTTCATTTAACAATTTTGTATTCAAATGCTGAATAATTTACAGGTGTATAAAATAAAAGCAACTAACACTTTTCAACTGAAATTTTTTTCATGAAATGCAGTTAAACTGCCAAATTTTTAACTTTTAGAAAAATATAAATCCACATTATCATTTTTAATGTTTTAAATTGAAGAATTAATCAATGAATTTAAAAAAGTTTAAAATAATAAAATACATACATTTTAAAACAAAATAGTTAAATTATATGAAAAAGACGAATTTTTAACAAAACACATCAATTTTCGACTAAAAAAGATAAATTGTCAACCAAAAATTTAATAGTTAATTTTTCAGTTAAAGAAACTGATTGTCAAAAAAAAATATATTAATCTTCAACCAGGAAGAATATTTTTTTAACAAAAGGATGAATTTTTAACAGAAAATATAATTTTTAAACCTAAAATTGAATAATTAAATTTTTCGTTAGAAAAATTACATTTATCGGATCATTTGAATGTTTTTTTTTTCAAAAATCAACCTGAAAAATTTGTGAAAGAATTCAAGCGTTTATTATATCTTTTTAATCTATCCGGAATCAATTCGAAATATTTGAAATTTTTCTTAAATCTTTGAAATCTTTGGGATTGTAATCTTTCTGAAATATTTGGAAATATTTTGAAAATATCAGATAAAATTTGGGAAATTATTTAAGTCTTTGGGAAATCATTGAAATTTTAGTACACTCTTTGGAATCTATCTGAATAGTTTATGAAATATTTTTAATCTATTTAAAATCTTTGTGAAATCTTTGCAATAATTAAATAAATTTTGTGATATCTTTGGAAAACTTTCCAAAAGATTAAAAAATATTTGGTGATATATGTAAAATTATTGAAATCTTTAGGAAATCATTAAAGTTTTTGTGCAATCTTTTTAATATATTCGAAATTTTTGTGAAATTATTAATATTTTTTTGAAATCTTCGCGAAATATTTGAAATACTTTTGAAATATTTGATATTTGTGAAATTTTGTAAATCTTTGAGAAATCATTGAAACCTTTCTGCACTCTTAGAAATCTTGGGGAAATCGCTGAAATATTTGGAAATCTTTCCGAAGTATTTTAAATATTTAAAAAATATTTTATATTTGTCAAATTATTGAAATCTTAGTAAACTGTTTGGAAAATCATTAAAATCTTTATATAATTTTTCTGAAATCTTTAAAATATTTGGTGAATATCTGATAATATTTGTGAAATTATTAAAATCTTTGGGAAGTCTTTCAAATCTACTAAAAATCTTTGCGAAATATTTGTTAGATCATATTTTGGAAATCATTGTAATATTTTTGCACTCTTGGGAGTCTATCTGGAATCTTTAAAATCTTTGTGAAATCTTGGGGAAATCATTGAAATTTTAATGAAATTTTTTTCAAATGCTTGGAAATCTGTGAAATATTTCAGATATTTTTAAAATACTCGATATTTGTGAAATTACTTAAATCTTTGGAAAATCATTCAAGTCTTTGGAAATCTTTGAGGAATATTTTAAGTTATTTGAAATATCTGATAATATTTTTGAAATTATTAAAATATTTGGGCACAAATTTCTGAAATCTATCTGAAATTTTTGTGAAATAATTGAAATAATTTAAATATATTCAAAATCTTTGAAGTCTTTTAGAAATTTTATGAATCTGTGCCAAATATTTAAAATCTTTGTGAAATATTCGGCAAATCATTTAAATCCTCGTGAAATATTTAATAAATATTTGAAATGTTTCAAAAATATTCCATAATATTTGTGAAATCTTGAAAAAATCATTAAAGTCTTTTATAAATTTTATAAATCTGTTCTAAATATTTGAAATTTTTGTTAATTCTTAGTGAAAATATTGTAATTTTTTTACAATCTTTGCCATCTACAGAAACTCTTTGTGAAACATTAGAAATATTTAAAAAATATTTGATAATATTTATGAAATTTGTGAAATCATGACAAATTATTGAAGTCTTTATGAAATATTATAAATCTATGGTAAATATTTGAAACCTTTGCGAAATATTTAAAATCTTTGTTAAATATTCGGAAAATCATTGAAATTTTTGTGAAATCTTTGAAATCTATCTGAAATATTTGAGAAATCTTTAAGATATTTGTGATATCTTTCTGAAATCTTTGCGAAATATTTGAAATGCTTTTTAAAATATCTGATAATATTTGTGAAATTTTGTAAAACTTTAGGAAATCATTGGAGTCTTTCTACACTCTTGGAAGACTATCTGAAATCTTCGTGAAATCTTTGCGAAGTATTTGAAAGATTTTAAAAATATTTGATATTTTGAAAATCAATGAAATCATTTTGCACTCTTGGGAATCTATCTGAAATCTGTGGAAATCTTTAAAGGAATATTTAAATTTATTTGAAATATCTTATAATATTGGTAAAATTATTGAAATATTTGGGCAGAAATATTTGAAATCTATCTGAAATTTTTGTGAAATAATTGAAAGGTTTTAAAATTATTCGATAATATTTGTCAAATTTGTGATATCTTTAAAAAATCATGGAAGTCGTTAAGAAATCTTATGAATCTGTGGTAAATATTTAAAATCTTGGTGAAATCTTGGGAAAATCATTAAAACCCTTGTGAAATCTTTGATAAATATTTGAAATGTTTTAAAAATATTCCATAATATTTTTGAAATCTTAAAAAAATCATTAAAGTCTTTTAGAAATCTTATAAATCTGTGTTAAATATGTGAAAGTTTTGTGAAATCTCTTCGTGAGATCTTTGGATGCCTTTGTGAAATATTTGAAATGTTTTGCAAATATTCGAAAATATTTGTGAAATCTTGAAAAAATCATTTAAGTCTTTTATACATTTTATAAATCTGTTGTAAATATTTGAAATCTTTGTGAAATCTTGAGCAAATCGTTAAAACCCTTGTGAAATCTTGGGAAATCTTTAATAAATATTAGAAATGTTTTTAATATATTCCATATTATTTGTGAAATCTTGAAACAATCATTGAAGACTTTTAAAAATCTTATAAATCTGTCCTAAATATGTGAAATTCTTGTGAAATCTTTGAAAATATTTTAAATGTTTTAAAAATATTCCATAATATTTGTGAAATTTTGAAACAATCATTGAAGTCTTTTAGAAATTTTATAAATCTCTGCTTAATATGTGAAATTTTTGTGATATATCTTCGTGAAATCTTCGGAAGTCTTTGTGAAATATTTTTTAAATATATTATATTATTTTTAAAATATTCGAAAATATTTTGAAATCTTGAAAAAATCATTAAAGTCTTTTATCAATTTTATAAATCTGTGCTAAATGTGTAAAAATTTGTGAAATATTGAAAAAATCATTGAAGTCTTTATGAAATCTTATAAATCTGTGGTAAATATTTTAAATCTTTGCAATCTACTGGAAATCTTTGTGAAATAATTAAAGTCTTTGTGAAATTTTTCAAATTAATCCGAATTTATTGTGAAGTCTTTAAAATATCATTCAAATTTTTGTAAAACCTTTCAAATCTATCAAAAATCTTTGCGCAATATTTGGAAATCTGAATATAATACCTGTATTTATTATTTATTATTTACTTATTATTTATGATCTATGTAAAATTTTTACATATTATAATATTATTGTACTATTTACAAATTCCATCTAGGAAAAAAAACAGCTCCGCCGCTTCTGTCTTCATCCACTTAAATTTTCCACAAAAGACGATCAATTTTCAACGAAAAATATAATAGTTAAGAGTTTCAATTGAAAAAATTAATTTGAAACAAACAAAAATAACTAATTATAAACAAAAAATTTGCTACTACTGCAAATAAAGAATAATTGTTATTTAATTTTATATCATACTGTGAACTTAAACCAAAAAACAAAAAATTAAGCACGCTCTAGAAAAAATTCCCTCTCAATACCAAGTTTTCCACGTATGGTGAAATTATTACTATTACCCTAGGGAATTATTCAAATAAACTTTTTCTAATTTAATTTTCTCGTTTATTTGGCCCTTGCTTAAATTTAAATAACTGGATAGATTTATCGTCTAAAAAATAGGTAAAATCTCCAGTCAAAAAACTTAAAATTCCCCTTCATTTCCAGGTTTCTCGAAAATTCTTGAAATTTCATCGAGGAAAAATATATATTTAAAAAAGAGAGAGAGAGAGAGGGAGAGAGAGTGAGAGAGTTGTGGCTCACCTGCCAGGTCGGTACAATTTGCTGTGGAGGATATTATCCATCATTCCTCCAGTGTTTCCAATTTTGAAACAGCCGGGCTTGACACCTCCAACAGTCGCGGGTCCAATAATTGTCACATTTTTCTTATGAGCCTGAAGAATTAATTTGCGCGTCATATTTTCTGGGATCCCTTCGGCGATTATGGCAATGGTTCGGATCTGGGGGAACTGGAGAGTCTCTATTGTAGAATCGTAGGCCGATCTTAGTGACGCGAAAGTAACCATCACGTCCGCGTCTGGATGTTTGTTCATTGCGTCCTTCATTTGCTTGTAAACGGGAATCAAAACCTTACAAACAAACAAAAACAACCAATTTTATCATACCCAATTTTCCAATAATTAATTGTCTGTTTTTCATTTCTGAAAATGTTAACTGGGTCCAAATATCTCAAGTGTGCCACTTTTAAATCGATAATTCTATTTTCAATCAATTTAAACAGTTTTCGATTCGTTTTTATATCAAAATAACTCCCCTAAATTTTTTTTTTTAACTTATTAACAATTAAAGTTCTTGATCATTCTTTTTGTCAAAAATAGATTACTCGCGACAGGTTAATCGAAATTCAATTAATGAGTTATAAAAATCGATTTTATTGGGTAACAAAATCGTTGGGTGCAAATAAATATCTTTTTTGAAAGCACCCATGTTGCAATTTTTTTTAAGAAAGTAGACTATTTCAAAAGTATAGTCATAAATTTTCAGGTTAAAATAATTAAAATTGCGTGAACTATAAATTTTTTAGTAAAAAACGCATTTTTAAAAATAATTTTTATAAAAAACTTAAAATAAATAAATGGCTATAAAATCAACTCTACCTTATAAACGATACCTTAAACTATATCGAATAATTTTATTGTGACAAAATATTCAATAGGGGTTAAAAAATACATGATTAAATACGCTGGGGTATAGTACACCCACGATGCACTTTACCGTGATTTTTACCATATACGCACTTTAAGGGTTAAAAAACAATATTTTTGATTGAAGATTCATTTCTTTGGCTGAAAATTGATCTATGCTTAATTGAAAATAGAACCACCATATTCATTTTTAGTAGAAAATTAATCTTGGCTGAAAATTCACCTTTTTGATCAACAAATAATTATACCTGGTAGAAAGTTGAACCGCTTGATTAAAAATGCATTTTTTTTAAAGAATATTAATCATTTCAGTGAAAAATTCATTTTATATTGTATTTAATATGATACACGCAATAATTTTATCAAAAATAATTTATTCTCCAATTATTCCCCTATTCCTTGGCTAAAAGTTGATACACATTATGAAAAAAAAAGATTTTTTTTTTAATTGAAGTGATTAAAAGTGTTATCAAACAAATTTGAAATTTTTTTTTATTCGTTACGATTGTTTTTGAAGATTGCAAATATTAATTGTTCTTTTTCATAAGAAAAAAATTTCAAATTAGATGGTTTAAAAATGAAATATTTTAGAATGAAATAATATTTGAACTTTAATAAAATGCTTTGATTATAAATATATTATTTTTAATAGAAAATCGTTTATGAAGTTTCAATCGTGCGTTTACATTGGTTGAACTAATGAGATCTTCAAATTGAAACAGTTTAATTTTTAATGTTAAAATCTGAAAATTCTAAAATTGTGTACTGATTCCGAAACATCTGGTAAAATAAATTATTATTCACTTTTTAATTCGTAAAGTAAAATTCAAGTTTAAAAATCAGGAATTAATTTATAATCACAGTTGATCAATTTAAAATATTTTTATCAAAAATCTTCGATTTTAAACGTTTACATTTTTTAATTGTTTAAGCCTAAAAACTAAATTTGAAAATTCTGGAAACTAAAGTATGTGTTTAAAAATTAAAAATGGAATATTTTGTAAGTGAAAGATTTTCGAATTAAGCATTCTAAACTGAATAATATCATAATAATTGATAAAAATCACAATAATTTTTAAAATTATTTTTGGTTGAAAATGTTATTTTGTGGAAAATTTAATAATTTTCTTTAAAAAATTGTTGTTTGTTTGAAAATTAAATGATCTTGTTAAAAAGCCATCCTGTTCAGTAAAAAATTCAAAGGTTTTGTGGAAAATTCGTCTTTCTGATTTGAAAATTCTACAATTTAGTTGAAATTTTTTTCTTTCTTGATTAAAATATCTTTTTTGACCTAATTTCAACTATTTTATTGAGAATTCGTCTTTTTTTCAAAAATTGATCTTTTTATTGATAAATTTCATCTTTCTCGAGTCAAATGCAACTATATGGTTAAAAATTAATCTGTTTATGTTGAGGCTTCAAAAAATGGTATTTCGAAGACTCAAAAAATGTACATTTTATTTTAAGGTAATCCTTTTAAATTTGAATCCTTTAAAAAAATGTAGCTTATAAATATATTTTAGAATGAATCGAATTTTTCCTATACTTTGAAGAAAATTCTCCAATATCAAAAAATTTTTCTGAAAATCTTTCAGATTTTTTAAAAAATTTTAGAAATCTCTTGGAAATTGTTAAAAAAGCTTTCAAGTTTTTCATTCTAAATCATCGAAAATCGAATTTTGTGAAATTATCTGAAATCATTTGAAGTTTAACATTATTTTCGATTTTTTTTTTAACTTCTAAATTTCTTTTAAAATGATTTGAATTTATCATAACATTTTGTAATCTGGCAAAATTGAAATTTTTTGCTTTCAAATCATCGACATTATTTTTCGTAATTTTAGAAACAAATTTTCAGTATTTAAAAACATTTAAAATATTTTCATAAAATTAATTTATCAAAATGAAAAATCAAGTTAAATTTTGTCCGAAATTTCATCAAACAACTCAAAAATTGATTTCAGAATCTTGATCCAGCAAAATAAAAAAATAAAAAATGGTTAAAAAAACCTTTTAGATTCTTTTTCGACATATTTTGTAATGTTTAAAACTTAAAATTAATGTTTGAAAATAAAACCGAGAATAAAATCTGAAGCATATTAAATTTTACCTGAAATTTTTTTCTACATTGAAAATTAATAATTTTTCGCTATCTTGATAAAAAGAAAGTTTAAAACCCCCTTTCTTCCAACATAAAACCCTAAGAATTAATAACTTTCAAGGAATTGAAATAATGCAAAATTAAAATATATTTAAAATTAGAACTTGAATTGTCAAACGAATTAATGCAAACAATTATTTGAAAACTTATAAATGTATTTTAGAATTATTCGAGTTTTTTCTAAACTTCGAAAAATTCTCCAATATTAAAAAAGTTCCCTGAAAATCTTCCAGATTTTTAATTTTTTAGTTTTAGAAATCTCTTGGAAATTCTTTAAAAAACTTTAAAGTTTTTCATTCTGAATCTTCAAAATTCGAATTTCTTTAAAATTGGCTGAAATCATTTTGAGTTTAAAAATATTTTCAATTTTTTTTTTATTTGAATTTATTATAACATTTTGCAATCTTACAAAGTTGAACATTTTTGCTTTCAAATTTTCGACATTATTTTTCGAAATTTTAGGACATCATTTAAAATACTAAATATGAAAAAATATATATTTTCTTCAAATGAATTCATCAAAATAAACAATCAAGTTATATTTTGTCCAAAAATTTTATAAAACAATTCAAAAATTGATTTCAGAATCTTGATACAGCAAAATAAAAAAAAAATGGTTAAAGATCTGGAAGATTTTTAACAAAAACTGATAATACTTTAATAAAAAATAGATTCCTTGATTTGAATTTCCCACTAAGCATGCGTATTTTCTAATAATGCGCTAGTGCGCAGTAGCGTTCTACGATGCTTTCACTTGCGCAGTACAATTCTACGAAACTTTTAACTGCGCAGTATAGTTTTACGACATTTATAACTGGGAAGTAGAGTCCTACGACCCTTATAACTGCGCAGTAGCGTTCTGCGATGCCTTCAACTGCGCAGTACAATTCTATGTCACTCATAGATGCAAAGCAGAGTTATACCGCTTATATATGCGCAGTAGCGTTCTACGATGCTTTCAGCAGCGCAGTACCATTCTACGAAACTTTTAACTGCACAGTAGAGCCTTACGACACTTTTCACTGCGCAGTAGAATTATACGACTCTTATAACTGCGCAGTAGCGTTATGCGACACTTATAACTGCGCAGTAGAGTTCTAAGACACTTATAGCTACGCAGTAGAGTTCTACGACAGTTATATATGCGCAGTGGACATATATGGTACTTAAAATCACAAAATATTGTTCTATAATCTACGAATCAATTCCCAACATAAAAAACACCTAAAAACTCACCTCATTATGTCCCCAGTAAAATTTCTGCTTATGATCACCAACAAAGGGATAAACAATAGCAGCCACCGAGGGCTCAGTTCTTCGGCAAACAAAATCAAAGTCCAGCATACTCTGCACAGCCCTGGTCTGCATTCCCCATATGATGGCTCGTGTTTTGTTCGTAAACAGCTGCTTGCTCTCTGAAAAATCGACCGAATCGCCCTTCTTTACCCGTGGCGCACCTGACGACCCAGCAGCGCCATTGGTCTTCGCACTAGGTCCAACATCCTGACCCGAAGGAAGGAGAAAATTTGCTGTTGAAAACTCCTGAGCTTCCGGGTCGGGAATTGGTTTTGTTCCCAGTGCCATTGCACAAATGGCTGTCATGTGAGTCTCTGGGCCGAAAACGTGCACAGGAATTGCGAGTCTTTTTCCAACCTCACGGATGATTCTGAAATTAAAATAAGACCTAGCTGCAAATTTGCGAAGACATTTGCATCTCTAAATAGCGCAATGTATGGATCTAGATTCACAAATATTTCTTATTGGCCATAACCTTGTTTCAATACAGGGTGTCTACTCAAAACCTAGAAAAAAAAAAAATTTCCTGACATTTTTAGGGTTTTCCCACGTATAATTTTTCATAGTACAGAGTCATTCAAATACTTCGCAATTCTTTAAACAATTGACGCGGAATATATTTTGTTTTACTTCAGTTTCTAGGGATTCAATTAAGATTAATTGTCTACGGAAAAAGACGACTTTTAAACAAAATAAATGAATTTTGAACAAAAAAGTTCAATTTTATACTAAAAAAAAAAGGAAAATTTTCAAAAATTTATATGAGTTTTCGACTGAAAAAAAACAAACACTTTTCAACCAAAAATGTAATCATTAAATTTTTTGGTAAATAAATTTATTATGCATAAAAAATCCAACAAACTGATGAATTTTGAACTAAAATTTTGAATTGCCAATTGGAATAGACGAATTTTAAACCAAACAGATTAATTCTTAAACAAGAAGATTAATTTTTAAATAAAAAAAATTAATTTTTTACCAAAAGCGTCACTTTTTCAATGAAATACATAAATTTTCAATGCAATAGTATATATTTTTGAATATATATACAGTTTCGCGAGTTTATTATAAATATAGTATTTTCCTTCAGTTTCTAGGAATTCCATTAGGATTAATTTACTACAGAAAAACTTCAATTTTATACAAAAAAAGAGCAAATTTTCAACATTTTGGTAGAGTTTTCAACTGAAAAAAGCACTTTTTGATCAAAAATGTAATAATTAAATTTTTGGTTCAAAAAATTTATTTTGCATAAAAAAATCAATTAAATTGATTAATTTTAAACTAAAATTTTGAATTGCCAATTAGAATAGATGAATTTTAAACAAAAAAGCTTAATTTTCAAACAAAAAGATCAATTTTTTTTTACCAAAAACCTCACTTTTTCAATAAAATGTACAAATTTTCAATGAAATAGTATAGACTTGCGAATATGTATATAGTTTTGCGAGTTTATTATTTTTTTTCCCTTCAGTTTCTAGGGATTTAATTCAGATTAATTGTCTGTCGAAAAAGACGACTTTTAAACAAAATAAATGAATTTTTAAAGAAAAAGTTCATTTTTATACTGAAAAAAGCAAATTTTCAAGAATTTGGTTGAGTTTTTCAACTGAAAAAAAACCATTTTCAACCAAAAATGTAATAATTAAATTTTTCGGTAAAAAATAAATTTTGCAAAAAAAAAAAAAAATAAAATTCAATCAAAGTGATGAATTTTCAAATAAAATTTTGATTATCTATTGGAATAAATACATTTTAAACCAAAAAATTTAATTTTCAAACAAGAAGATTAATTTTTAAATAAAAATATTAATATTTTACTAAAAACGTCATTTTTTCAATAAAATACATAAATTTTCAATGAAATCGTATAAACGACTTTTATTAAAAATAAATGAATTTTTAACGAAAAAGTTCAATTTTATATTTAAAAAAGAAAATTTTCAACAATTTGGTTGAGTTTTTAAGTTAAAAAAAATATTTTTCAACAAAACATGGAATAATGAAGTTTTTCGTTTAAAAAATTGATTTTGCATACAAAAATCGATCAAATTGATAAATTTTCAACTGAAATGTTGAACCGGCAATTAGAATTGGCGAATTTTTAACCCAAAACATTAATTTTAAACAAGAAGATTAATTTTCAGTTAAAAAGAAAACCAATTATTTTCTACATAAAAAGACAAATTTTCAACCAAAGTGATGAATTTCCAAATAAAATGATGAATCTTCAACCAGAATAAATTATTTTAAACTAAAAGATCAATTTTTGACCAAAAACGTTAGTTTTTAAACAAAATAAGTGAATTTTTAACAAAAAAAGTTGAATTTTCAACTAAAAAAAGGCAAACTTTCAAGAATTAAATTTTCGGTTTAAAAGATTAATTTTATAGAAAAAAATGGCAATCAAAGTGATGAATTTTCAACTAAAATTATGAATCTTCAATGTGAATATATGAATTTTAAACCAAAAAGAGTTTCACAATCAACTAAAAAGTAGAATTTTAAACAAAATTATGAATATTTAATAGAAGTACTTTAGTTTTCAACTAAAAAGACAACTTTTTAACTATATAGTTAAAGGTTGAGCTAAAAAAGAGGAAAGACTAAAGGAAATTCGCGAAGTTATGATAGAGGTAATGGAGATTTATGAAGAAAAGCAGGAGAAAAGGGAAGAGGAATTAAAGAAGGAAATTAGGCGGGAAATGGCTGAACTAATGAAAGAAATAAAAAAATAGGAAGAAATCAGGGAAAAGTTAGAAAAGAGGATGCAGTCATTGGAGCAAAAACTAGAGACGCAGGAAGAAGATAATAAATAAAAAGGTAGAGGAGATGCGACGTAGGATGAAGAAACTTGAAAGCTCGAACGGGGATTGTGGTGGGGGCGAGAGTGGGAAGAAGGAGATGGAAAGGCTGAGAAAAATAGAACAAAGAATAGAAAGGAAAGAGAGGAAAGAGAGGGAAGAAAGAAAGTTAAACAGTGATAAAGGGTATAAGATTAGAGAGGAAATAGCTGCAGGAAGGGGTGGATAAAGTACTAAAAAGGATTGATGCTAAGGTAGAGATAGAGGAAATGCGAAATGTAGGAAGGGAAGAGCGAAGAGGGGAGATAATAGTACTGGTGAAACTAAAGAAATGGGAACATAAGATGGATGCGATGACAAAGAAGAGGTTATTATATGGTAGTCCGGAGAGAATAGAGGATGATTTGACATGGGTAGAAAGAAAGATGCAGTATAAATTAAGGAAAATAACGGAAGAGATAAGAAAAAAAGGAAAGAGAACATGGTTTACGTATGGGAGAACACAGATAGATGGAGTATGGTGAGATTGGGATGAAGAAAGGGAATAGATAGTAAGAACTGAGGTGCAGGGAAACTAGAAGAGGAAGGAACGTGAGATAGGAAAATAAGAAATAGTAAGAAGGAAAAAAAGATGAGAAAAGAAAGTAAGGAAGAATATTATTACTTGGGTTGGGGAGGAGTTAGGATAGGGAAGGAAAAGATATATACACTGGGATACACAGACGACATAATGTTGATGGCAGAGGATGAAGAAGGGATGGCGGGATTAATTACAGGATTAGAGAAATACTTAGATGGGAAAAAGCTGAATGTAAATGTAGAAAAGGCAAAGATAATGAGGTTTAGAAAAGGAGGGGGAAAGAAGAAAGAATGGATAGGGAGATGGAAAGTAATAAAGTTAGAAGAAGTAAAAGAGTATAAATATTCGGGATATATCTTGAAAACGAATGGAGATCATACAGCTCATATAAGAGAAAGGATAAAAAAGCAGCAGGGGTAATTAAATAGATATGGGGAATAGGAAAGAGAAGGTTAGAAAAAAATTTGAGAAGGAGAATGTGGTTATTTGATACGCTGGTATGGCCAGTATTAGATTATGGAGCAGAGATATGGGGATGGAAAGAAAGGAAAGATATTGAGAGTTTACAAGAAAGGTATATAAGGTGGATACAAGGGGCAGATTGGAGGACGCCAGGATATATGGTGAGAGAAGAGGTGCAAAATGATTAGCTAAGTGTTCGAGCGGGAAAGAGGGCATGGAAATTTGAGACGAAGCTGAGGGAGGGAAAGGGAGGGGAGTTGGCGAGAATGTGTTTGATGGAGGTAGAAGAGGGGAGAGGGAGGGCGAACAAATTAACGAGATGGGACGA
>NC_046657.1:84410709-84429631 GCF_010883055.1 Belonocnema kinseyi
ATTGAGGAATCAAAATACAATAAATGGCATAAGATGATAAAAAAGAAAGGGGTGCCAAAGTATTTAGAAAAGGGTTGGGGAGAGAGAAGGTGGACCAGAATATTAAGATTCAGATTGGGAAACGAGGTAAGGGAGGGGATGTACTGGGAAAAAGAAGAGAACAGAAAGTGTAGAATATGTGAATGAGAGAAGGAAACATAAGAGCATGTATGGGAAGGATGTAGGGGAGGTATGGAAGATAAAGGAAGCTGACAAGAAAATGTGATTAAGATTCTAGAGGAAGATGGATTAGGAGAAGAATGGATGAAGGAGTTGGAGGGTGCTAGAGGAGAGAATGAGAGAGAATGAATGACTGCACGTGAAAAAAGGTTAATGGAGGTATAAAAAAGTGAAAGAAAAAGGAAACGGAAGCCGCTTAGATTAGAGGCGTAAAAATGCACTATCGCAGGTAATAGAAATAAGAAAATAGATATAAGACTTTATGTAAATAGTTGTAAATTCTTAACAAAAAATGTAGTAGTTCATATTTCAACCAAAGAAGATTAAAAATTTTAATTAAAAACAGTTGAATTTTCAACTAAAAGACATTTTTCAGTCAAGGGAGAGAAAATTTTTCGCACATACTGTTTAATTTTCAACCGAAAAGATAAACAAGTAAGATTAATTATCTACCAAAATAACGAATTTTCAACAAAATGCATTAATTTTCAACCAGATATTAAAATTTTCCACTAAAAACTATCAATTTGTAAGCAAGCTACTTTTACCAATAAAGAATCCTTGTTATTTAGTTTTATATTACATTGTAAACAAAAAAATAGGCACGCTTTCGAAAAAATGACCTAACTTTAAATAAAAATTCTCTGACTATTCTCCAGGTTTTCCAGGTCTTGAAAACTTTAAATATGAAAAATACGAACCTGAGACCTTCCTGAAAATTGGGACCAGCTCGTCTCACGAATATTTTAATATTATGCTCGACCAGTTTAGGTTGAAATTCCTGTAGGGCTTTGACAATTCCCTTAAAAGTTGCAGCTACATTAGTGAAATTCGCAATTCCTCCTCCAACGATGAGAACTTTTCCCTCCGGGTGTTTTTCTTTAGTCATTAAACCTAGAAGCGTTTTTGCGTATTCATAGGTTTGTTGCTCGCTAGGCGCCCCGGAATATTCTCCATAATTTGCTAATTCGGAAGCACCGCCCAGGTCGCAAATTGTGTCTGAGTAAATAACAGAGGCTCCTGAAAAATTAAAATCAATAGAAAATAGAAAATCTACGCAAATCCTGGAAGAAAATTCACCGACAATTCCAGGATTTTTTCAGATACCTCCAGTTTTTTCCAGGTATCAGTTTTCTCAGTACCGAGCCATTTAAATATTTTGCACTTTTTTTTTTTTTGAATAATAAACTCGGAACGTGTATAAAGTTTCGTGAGTTTATAATGAACAATAGTTTTTTTTCTTCAGTTTCTTGAATTTGACTCTAGAGTTTATGATTAATTAAATAATTAAGTAATACTGAAAACATGAGAATTCTTTTTTTTTAAATTTGTCTCTAAAGTACCAAATAGTAGTTGAATTTCACCTAAAAAAGATCAGTTTTCAACCGTTTTAATGGCAGTAAAAAATCCCTGTTTTTTCGGGTTAGCAAACATTTTTGACGGGCAATAAAATTAATAAAATCAAACTATATTCTAAACATTTTTCCATATAAAGTAATAAACAATAAACAACAAATTGAAGCATTCAAAATGCAACTCTTGAATTCCACCAAATGGAAGGTACTAACCCTTTCAATTAAAATATGTTAAACAAAATGCAAATAAACTGCAAATTTTAGAACTTTTATCAATTATAGAGTTCAAAAATTCTGATTAAGTTCCAAAAATATAAATCCACGCCAACATTTTCAATCGTCTAAACTAAAGAATCAAGCCATTCACTTTAAAAATGTTTCAAATTATATTATTTTAAGTAATTATAAAATGCACTTTAAAAATTGAAAAATAATTTTTTTAACTTAAAAGTTCTTGAATTATTTTATTTAAAATGTCTAGCCATCCCTTAAAAGCTTTAAAATTATATTTCAAAAACTTGAGAAATCTATAAGTGATTTAAAATTTTTCCAAATTCAAAATAATTTTTGATTTTTTTTTCGGAACGTTTACATATTTTTCAAAAATCAATTCAATTTTTTTATAACTTTTAGAAAATTCAGCAAATTTAGAAAAAAAAATTGAATTTGTAAATAATAATAGAACACTTATTATTTGTAAAAATATTATAGTAATTTTAAGAGATATTTAGAACTTTTAAAAAGATTCGAATTAAATTTAGAACTTGAAATAATTTCAAATACTTACAGCTGAATTTAAAATAAAACGTAGAATTTTGCAGATTTCAAAAAAAATATTTAGAATTTTTTTAAGAATTGTGAAAGACTTCAAAAGAATAAAAAAATTTTTTTAAGATTATTAGGAAAATTGAAAACGACTTTTCACTTTGAAAAATTATTGTAACAAAAAGTTTAAAAAGATTTGAAGAGATTTCAAAAATTATTAAAGAAGAACATGAAATATTTTAATTTGCAGGATTTTCAAAAATTGTAGGAAAGTTTCGATTAATTTTAAAATATATTTAGAGATTTAAAAAAAAATATTAACACACTTCGTTTAAATTACTTGAAATAATTTCAAGTTTTAAATTAATTTTGAATCTCTTTAAAATTTCTAAATATCTGAAATTTTCTCTACAAATAATAAGTGTTCAATTCTTATTTATGAGTCTAAATTTAACAATTTCACTTATAAATTAAATACTTTTAAAATAAAACAATTAAAATTGTAACGCTAAAAGTTTCTTCTGAAAATTCATAAAATTTCCGGTTTCATGGTTTGGCGGCCACCGTGTTTTTTGTTAAAAAAATTTTGATTTTATAAACTTTTAATTTTTAATTTTTTAAGCCTTTAAAAGTGCATTTTAAAATTCTTTAAATTAAAATATATGCCTTTAAAATTTTAAAATCTAAAATGGAAAATTTTTAAAGTAAAAAATTTTCGAATTAAGCATTCTAAACTTAATGATATAATAATTTTTTAAATCACAATTTTAAAAATTATTTAAAAAACTGTTGAAATCAAAGTTGGACAACATTTTTAATCTAAAAATGTTGTGTAATTACCGGTCAAAAAATAAATTCACTGTCATTTCCCGGTCACATAAAATTCCCGGGCATTTCCCGGTTTTCCGATTTTACACAAGAAAAACGTTAAATTTTCAATCAAAGTGATAAATTTTCAAATAAAATGATGAATCTTAAACTGGAATAAATGAATTTAAAACAAAAAAGGTGAATTTTTAACAAAAGTTTGACTTCCAACCGAATGGTTTTATTTTCAAACAAAAAAAAAATCAATTATTCAATAATATGATGAATAGTTAACTGGAATAAATGAATTTTCAACGAAATAGTGGAATTTTGAACTGAAAATGAAAATTTCCAACCAAATAGTTGAATTTAAAACTAAAAACGATCATTTTTAACCATAAGTGGAATAGTTAAATTTTCATTTGAAAAAAAATTATTTTCAAAAACAAAAAACCATCGAATTTTCAAAAAAATAGTTAAATTTTCATTCAATGTGATAAAATTTCAACTATAATGGTGAATCGTTAATTAAAATAATTGAATTTTAAACCAAAAAGATGAATTTACAAATAAAATTATGAATATTTACTTGAAATACTTAAATTTTCAAAAAAATGGATAAATCTTCGAACACGAAGATTAATTCTCAACAAAAAAATACGATTTTTCAACAAAATATATGAATTTTCCACAAAATAGTTGAATTTTGGATTGAAAAAAGCAAATTTTCAACCAAATAGTTGAATTTCCAATTAAAAAATACCCACTTTCAACCTAAAATGGAATATTTAAATTTTTAGTTAAAAAATATGATTTTTAAGCAAACTGAAATATTTTAAACGAAAAATATCAATCTTTTGGCATAGTTAAACTTTGAAAAAAGAAATGAATTTTCAATTAAAACCAAGAAGATTAATTTCTACCAAAAAAGAGGAATTTTTAGAAATATATATGAATTTTAAACAAAAAATTGAATAGTAGAATTTTCAGTTAAAAAACTAATTTTCAACTAAAATAATGGAATATTCAACTTGGATAATAGTTAAATTTTTCGGTTAAAAGAAAACATAATTTTGAACCGAAAAAGAAACAAATTTTCAACAAAATAGTTGAATTTTCGTCAAAAAAATTGCTTTCCATCTAGTGAAATAAATTTTTAATTAAAATAATGAATCTTCAACCAAAAAAATATAAATTTTTAATAAAAGATTTTAACTTCAACCAAGTAATTTTATTTCCAAACCTAAAAGATGAATTTTTAACTTAAAGAAGTATTTTTGAACAAGGAGATTAAATTTGAAAGAAAACGATCATTTTCTACAAAAAAAATCGATTTTAAGCAAAATACGTAAATTTACAACGAAATAGTTGAATTTAAAATTTAAAAAGACAAGTTTTCAGCCAAATTGTTGAAATTTGAACTAGAAAAGACCAATTTTCAACAAAAAATGTAACAATTAAATTTTTAGATGGAAAAATTAATTTGCAACCTGACCAAAACTAGAAGTTAAATTTCAACCAAAAAGTGATGAATATTTTACCTGGAATAGGGGATTTTTCAACCAAAAAAATGAATGTTTAAACAGTAAGATTAATTTTCAAAAAAAAGATTAATTTTCTATTTAAAAAACATAATTTTTCAACAAAATATAGGAATTTTTAAGGAAATACTGGAATTTTCAATTAAAGAAGACAATAACTCAAACAAATAGTTACATTTTGAACTAAAAAAAGAAAAGAATTTTCAACGAAAAATGGAGTAATTGCATTTTTAGTTTAAAAAATTAATTTTCAGCCTAAATGAAAAATGTTTAACTAAAATTATGAATATTCAACCAGGATAGTTGAATTTTAAACCAAAAAGATGAGTTTTCAACAAAAAACATGAATTTCTAAACAATAAGATTAATTTTTAAATCAAAAGATTAATTTTCTATTTAAAACTATTGGAATTTTTAACGAGATACTTGAATTTTAAATTAAAGGAGACTAAATTACAAAAATGAATGTTCAACAAAAAAGATTAATTTTCAACTAAAAAACATAACTTTTCAATAAAAAATTAAATTTTTAGCCAAAAAACGAATGTTCAACCATAGAGATGAATTTTTACCTAAAATTATGGAATATTCAACTGGGATAATGAAATTTTCCTTCAAAAAAATATAATTCTGAACCAAAACATAAACAACTTGTCAACAAAATAGTTAAATTTTCGTCAAAACATTGCTCTTCTTCTAAAAAAAAAGAATTTTTAATTAAAAATAATTAATTTTCAACCAAAAAAAAAATCAATTTTCCAACAAAATAGTTCATTTTTCGTCAAAAAATTGCCTTTCATCTAAAGAAATGAATTTTTTAATAAAATAATTAATCTTCAACAGAAACAAAATCAATTTTTAACAAAAGATTTTGTCTTTCTATCAAACAATTTTATTTCCAACCTTAAAGATGAATTTTCCATAAAAATTATAATTATTTAAATGCAACAATTAAATTTGTAACTAAACTTAATTACAACGAAGTAGTTGAATTTTCAATTGAAAAAGAAAAATTTTCAACAACAAAAAAAGATCAATTTACAACCAAAAATGTAGCAATTAAATTTTCAGTAAGAAGAATTCATTTTCATCCTAACTGATGCATTTTATAACAAATCCACAAAGTACACACATTCTTAAACAAATAGTTTAAATTTAAAAAAGAAATATCAATTTTCAACCAAACAGTTGAGTTTTCATCCAGAAAAGATACATTTTTAACCAAAAATAGAAAAGTTAAATTTTCTACTGAAATAATTATATTGAATTTTATATGGCAATTAAAAAAAAAAAATTACACACGCTCACGAAAAAATTCTTTGACTAAAAACAAAATCCCGGACATTTCCAGATTAATACCGGGTGTAAAAAAATTCTCCGACAATTCTAGGTTCACGATGTTTGTCACCACTAAACTCCGAAACTGCTTAACCGATCTTGATGAAATTTTACATACCTTGTGTAATTTGGTCCAACTTAAAGGATAGGATACTTTTTATCTCATTTAATTGCCTCAATATTTTTTTCATTGCAAATTAAATGTTTTTATTTGTATAGTTACGTTATCTAGATTGAATAAGCAGCCAATAGATGGCGCCAAGTTTAGTGTAATATAAATTCAACGTATTATAACAGCATATAACAATAAAATAAATAAAAATAATAGTTTATAATAATTGACTTACCGCCACCAGCGACCATTGTCCAAATTCTCCCACTGGGATTCAAAATCGTGAGTTTTAAACTCGCCCCGGACTTTGCGTCCAGGTCGGCGATGTATGCTTCCTCAGGATAAGCGTCTCGTCCAAAGGGAGGAGGATAATCAATTTCTCCCCAGTCTGGCCTGCAGATAAAATCCGCGGTCGTGTCGAGTTTTGCGGCCAAATCCAAAATGTAAATCGCATCATCGGTGACGACGAGGGGATTTATCTCCAAGTAAGTGAAATACAAATTCACGTACAATTTGTAAAGAGAGGAGATAAAATTGCAAATTACGCTAAAATGAAAAAATTATATGCATGGTTATTTTTCAAATTGAGATTACCTAGACAAGAGCGCCATCTGAGAAGCAAACTATGGTTTATTCGAAAATTTAAATTCAATATATGAAAAATAGCTTTTTTTCTATACAATTCATTGATAAAAGTTAATTTGCAAAATAAAGTAAAAGAGTAAGTTATTCAGTTTGAAGAGAAAAAATTTTAATATTTTAATTACTCGTCACTTTTTCTTGCGTGGGTTCTGAATTTTATAGGCATAACATTGTTGTCTATTGAAAAAAATCAAAGTACGTGTTTTGATAGTATTCTCCATTTTTTTTCACCAATAGTAAAATTTTAAATTAAATATATTAAGTTATAACTAAAGAAAGCAAATTTTCTACTAAAAAAAAAATAACATTTTCAAACCAAAAATAGAATAATAAAAGTTTCTGTTAAAAAATTTATTTTCAACAAAAAAAGCGAATTTTTTAATAGAATAGTTGCATTTTCAGTCATAGAGATGAATTTTTAACCAAAGTAATGAATCTTCAAACAAAAAAATTACTTTTTAAGAGTAATACTTTGTACCTAAAAAGATGAATTTGGAACGAAAAATTAAATAGTTGAAATTGCAACTAAAAAAGATTTTAATATTAAATAAAAAAAGTTGTATTTGAAAAAAATACGAGTTTTAAAAGAAATACTTTACTTTTAAGTTCGAAAATTAATTTTTAAACAAATTTCAATAATATAGTTAAATTTTAATTTAAAGAAATGAACTTGCAAAAAAAATTTGTAACAAAGAATGAAATACTTCACTATTCAGTCAACAAAATAATTTTGAACCAAGAAAAAGGAGGTTTAAACAAAACAATTAAATTTACAATTAAAATTAATAAATTTTAAAAAAATCCATAAAATAGTTAAATTTTCATCGAAAAAAATAAATTTGCAACTAAAAAAATTAATTTGTACCACAAAATGAAATAGTTCAATTTTCAGCTAAAAAAATAATTTTGAACCAAAAAGACGGAGATTTGAACAAAATATTAAAATTCTCAACCAAAAACAGTGAATTTTCAACAAAAAAATTTATTAAAATAGTTAAATTTTCATCGAAAGCAGTGAATTTGCAACTGAAAAAATTAATTTATAACAAAAAATGAAATACTTCACTTTTCAGTCAATAAAATAATTTTGAACCAAGAAAAAGAAGGTTTGAACAAAATAGTTAAATTTGCATCAAAAGCAGTGAATTTGCAACCAAAACATTATTTTGTAACAAAAAATCAAATATCTCAGTTTTCATTAAAAAAAATTATTTTAAACCAAAATAGGAGAATTGAACAAAATACTTCAATTTCCAATCAAAACTTAATGAATTTGTAGCCTAAAAGATAAATTTTCGACTGATATATTAATTTTTATCTAAAAAACATACTTTTAACGAAGTTGTTAAATTTTTAACCAGGGAAACGAAATTTTAACAAAAAAAAATGAATTTTAAAAGAAGATCATTTTCTAAAAAAAATTCATTTTTTAACACACAGTTGGTTATTCAACTAAAAAAGATCAATTTTCAAGAAAAGAAAAACGAATTTTTAGAAAGTTAGTTAAATTTTTAACAAAAAAGATTAATTGTTAAGAGTCAAGATTAATTTTTAACTAAAAGAGATGAATTATCAATAAAATACATGAATTTTCATATAAATATTTAAAGTTCTAACTTCAAAAGTCAAATTTTCTAATAAAATGAAATGAATTTTCAAGAAAATTGATAGATTTTAAACCAACAATAGAATAGTGAAATTTTCAGCCAAAAACTTAAATTTCGAACAATATAAAAATTAATTTCCAACGAAAAAAGGCGAATTCTTTAATAAAATAGTAAAATTTTTCATCCAAAGAAATGAATTTTCAACTAAAGTAATTAATCTTCGGACAAAAAATTACTTTTTAACAAAGTAGTATAACTTCCACCCAAAAAAGATGTTTTTTAAATCAATTAATTTTCAACAACAAAAAAATCAATAAAATCGGTGAATATTTATTGAAAGAAGTAAATTTGCAAAAAAAAAAATTTGTAACAAAATAAAACAATTAATTTTTAGTTAGGAAAATAATTTTGAACCAAAAAAAGAGGTATGAACAAAATACTTAAAATTACAACGAAAACTAATGAATTTTCAACTGAAATATTAATAAAAAAAGATTTTTTTTTTAAATAGGTAAATTTTTAACCAAACAAAAATAATGTTCTAAAAATAAAAAGTTAATTTTCAAACAAATGCTTAAATTTTCAACTAAAAAGATCAATTCTCAAAAAAGAAAAATAAATCTTCATTTAAAAAGTAATTAAACTTTCAACAGAAAAATGATTTTTTAACAAAAAAAAAATGGTTAAGTATAATGATTAACTTTCAATTGAAAGAGACACATTTTCAATAAAATACATGAATTTATAATAATGCTTATTACTGAAAATATTAAATATATTCCTTTTCAAACGGAATACCGGACACTTTGACTCAATTTTAAGAATTCATTAAAAGCCTTTATTACTGATTTGTATAAAAAAAGCTATTTTTCATATATTAAATTTGAATCTTTGCAGAAATTGGACCCCATTGGATAGCTCCGTTAGTGGCGCTGTTGTCGTATATACCATTTTTACAATTGGTGATATTATTTGAAAGTTCTTACGGTTTTTTGTCGTCCGCAACGTTTACTAAAAGTCTGTCGACTAAAGTTTTCTGATCGGGAGGTTCGGAACCTACGAGAACTTCAAGTTTCAAGGCTTTCGCATCAACGTCTCCGATGTCGACACCACCTTCATGATGAAATAATATCGTGTCGGCAGTGCGGTGCGAATAAATACATACGTAGGCCTCTTCTTCCTATTTATAAATTAAAAAAAAAAACTTTTCAAAAACGACGCACAAAGAGAGACAGCAAATTGTAATTTTTGTGTGTGCGAAAAGCACTTTAAAATGAGCCGGTAGCTCAGGCAGTAGCGCTTCGGATTCACAGTTGAAAGGTTGTGTGTTCGATTCTCACTAGCTACTTTTTTTTTTTTTTAATTATTTTTCTTTATCAAGCTGTTTATAAATTTCCTTTAATAATATCCCACAATTATGCAAATAATGATTTTTTAATCGTGAATTTTCAAACAAGAAAATTAATTTTGTACCAAAATCGATGAATTTTCAACGAAATAGTTGAATTTTGAACTAAAAAAGATTTAAAGATTTAAATTTTCATTTGAAAAAATTGTTTTTCAACAACAAAAAAAAAACGAATTTTCAACAAAATAGTTAAATTTTCATTCAAAGTGATTAATTTTCAACTATAATGGTGAATTTTTAACACAAATAGTTAAATTATGAACCAAAAAGATGAATTTTCAACTACAATGACGTTGGAATATTCAACTGGATTAGTTCAACTATTAAAGAAAACATAAATTTACAAATAAAATTATGAATATTTAATTGCAATACTTAAATTTTCAACGAAAAAAAATAAATTTTCAAACACGAAGATCAATTTTCTACAAAAAAAGACGACTTTTCAACAAAATATATGAATTTCCAACGAAACATTTAAATGGAATATTTAAATTTTTAGTTAAAGAAATTAATTTTCAGAGAAAATTATGAATCTTTTGGAATAGCTGAATTTTGAACAAAAGGATAATTTTTCCATTAAAATTATGAATATTTAAATGAAATAGCCGAATTTTCAACCAAGAAGATTAATTTCTATCAAAAAATATACATTTTGAACAATACACATGAAGTTTAAAGAAAAAAGATTAAATGTGAACAAAAACTTGAATAGTAAAATTTTCGGTTCAAAAAACAGTTAACAAAATAAAAAAAAAAATTAAATTTTTAACCAAAGACATGAATTTTTAACCAAAATAAATGATTTTACAAACAAAAATAATTTTCTAAAAAAAAGTTAATTTTCAAACACATAGTTACATTTTCAACTAAAATGATAAATTTGTAAGAAAATAAAAACGAATTTTTACAAAAAATTAGTTAAATTTTCAACAGAAAAATGATTTTTCAACCAAAAATTTTTTCTTTTCAAACGGAATTTATGTAACAGAATTTATTGAAAACTTTATTAAATATTTCGCAAAGAAATTTATATTTTAAAAATGCTATTAATTTTTTTTCTCATAATATTTGCCCATTACAATACAAATAACTGAAACTATAACACGAATAATAAAAATTATTATTTGAAAATTTTTGGAAGATTATTGAAGAAAATTATATTTGTAAACATTTCAGTATATAAACAATAATGAAAAAAAGTACAGACAAAGAGAATCAAAGACGCAACCGCCTGTAATGAGCTTTCATTAAAAAAATAATGGAACCGAATCTAAATTTGTCAAATTCGTGAAGCTTTAAAAAATATTATGGAATATTTAATGAAAAATATATTTGATCTATAAAAAAGTATTGTTCTATTACTTTTAAATAAAAATAATTGCAATAATTGCAGAACGTTTATTTTTAACAATATTTTTGCAACTGAATTTTTTCTAACTATCGCATCTTAATAACTTTTGAAAAATGGTCGGATTTTAATAAATGATGGCTTATTTTTCCATGAAAAACATTCCCTAGAACTCTACTTTTTCCAATTAGAAAAAAGTATGGTTTATAACGTTAAAATAATTTTTTTAAAAACACACATTTTTCTATAAACACGAATTATCGACAAAATCCATGAATTTTCAGTCAAATAGTTTTAATTTCTGATAAGAAAAATAAGTTTTAAAACAATCTAATCGTTATAGTTTTAGTAAAAACAAATTTCCACTAAAAAGGTGAATTTCCAACCAAGAATATTAATTTTTTTTAGTCAACAAAGACGATTTTTCAACAAAGCACATGAATTTTTAATAAAAAAGACAAATTTTTAACTAAGCAGTTAAATTTTGAAATAAATTTTCAACCATAAATGTAATAATTCAATTTATAGTTTTAAAAAATGTGAAACAAACTGCTGAATTTTCAACCAAGAAGATTAATTTTCAAACAAAGAGATTAATTTTCTATCAAAAAGACTATTTTAAACACAATACATGAATTTTGAACTAAAAAAGAACAATTTTCAAAGAATAATTAAAACAGTTAAATCAGTTAAAAAAATTTATTTTCAACAAAAATGATGAATTTTCAACTAAAATTATGAATCTTCAAGTAGAATAGTTGAATTTCCGATGAAAATACATGAACTTTGCATTAAAAAAGACAAAATATGAAGCGAAAATTGAATAGTTGAATTATCAGTTTAAAAACTTATTTTTTAACCAAGAATTTGAATTTTCAACTAAAATTTCTGCCCAAAAAATAAATTTTTAACCAATAATAGATATATTTTAAATGTAAAACAATTAATTTTCCATAAAAAATAAAATGTAGTAGTTATTATTAAAAAAAAATTAATTTTCAAGAAAAAACATGTTTGAGTTACCATTCTTTTTAAATAAAATTATTTCTAATTCCTAAATACTACTTTGCATGATAATTAGATGTTTACAAAAATTGCTTAAACAATTTATTATTGTTTTTGGCAATTTTCTTTAATAATGGAGTTAAAAAGTCGCCCTTTTCGGAATATTTCAACTTATTTTCAACTTTTCAGTTAGAGCAAACAATATTCGATCTATTTTTCATTTGAGTTGAGTTAATAATTAATTGACTGTAGCAAAAATAATTATCTAAATAAAATTATTATTGCCTATAACTATCTTTTTCTTTATCAATCTTAGATAGTTGCTAAATCTAATTAATTATTCGGTGAAAATTAGACAAATAGTACAATTTTTTTTTAAAAACCACAACTTTCTACGATTATAAAATGAGAATCTTATTAACAATACTAGTAAATTGTACAAGCAATTTTTTTTTATTAGTTAACTATTACCTCACTTTATTTAAAAATTTGACAAAAATGGATAACTTTTGGAAACCCGCGGTTTTCTATTTATATTCTAAGAACAAATTGCTGCGAACAATGATAAACTGTTCAAACAATTTATGTAAACATCCAATTATTATTATAAAGCATTCAAAATTTCTCGGAATCTTTCAAAATACCCCAAAATATTTCAATAAAATTAATTTTTACTAAAAAAGATAAATTGCCAACCAAAACTTAAATAATTATTAAATTTTAAGTTAAGAAAATTAATGTTCAACTAGACAAATAAATTTGTAACAGGAACTACTTTCAAAAAAATAGATACATTTTCAAAAATTGTGATAAAATTTCAACTAAAATTGTAAACCTTTAACTGAAATTGATGAATTTTTAACAAGAAAGATCAATTTTCAACTAAAATGATGAATCTTTAACTGGAATAATTGCATTTTTGACGAAAATTTTCAACTAAGAAGATTAATTTTCATAAAATAGATGAATTTTCAATTAAAAAATATAATTTTTCAACCAAAAATTGAATAATTAAATTGTTAATCAACAAATGAATATTCAACCAAATAGATGAATTTTCAACTAAAATGATTAAATATTCAACTGGAATAATAGTTACATTTTCAGCTTAAATAATTAATAATTTACAACCAAAAAAGAAACAAATTTTCTATTTCAATTTTTCGGCAAAAAAAAAATCCTTTTCATCCAAATTTTAACCAAGTAATTTCATTTTCATCCTTAGAGATGATTTTTCAACTAAAATAATAAATATTTAATTGGAATACATCAATTTTTAACTGAAAAGATGTATTTTTAAACAACAAGATTAATTTTCAAACAAAAAGATTATTTTTCTGCAAAAAATCGAGTTTTATCAAAATATGTGTATTTTCAATGAAATATTTGAATTTTCAATTAATAAAGACAATTTTCCTACATATTGTTGATTCCTTAACAAGAAAAAATCAATTTTCAACCAAAAACCATTTCATTTTATTTGTTAACAATTTCTAAAGAAGGCAGAACAATTAATAAAAAAATGCTTAATTTTTTACGAAGATAATTCTTCTTTGTGAAATCTTTGGGAATATTTTTAAATCTTTGTAAAGTTTTTGAAATCACTTAAATCTTTCTGAAAACTGTGAAATCTTTGTGTATTCGTTGAAATTTTGTTAAGCTTTTGTAAAATCTTTAAAATCCTTGAAATATTTGAAATTTATGTGTAATTTTTTTAAATATTTTAAAAATCTTTAACCTTCATTTGCGAAATCCGCTGTGTTCCTTTAAAATCATTGAAATATTTTGAAATTCTTCGAAATATTTGTAAAATTTTTCGAAAATCTTTTTTATTCTTTGGAAATTCTTATGAAGTCTATGAAATATTTATGAAATCTTTTTTATTAGTTTGAAATCATTGTAATATTTGATTTTAATATTTTAAATTCGTGTATTCTTTTGAAATCTCTATGCATTTTTTATAAAATATTTGAAACTTTTGTAAAAATATTTGATACTTCCTAAGAAATTTGGAAATTGTTTAAAATTCTTGAAATCTTTCTTAATTTTTTTGTTTGTAAAATCTTTTAAATTTGTTGAAATCATTTAATTATTGTAAATCTTTGTGAAATCTTCTAAAATGTTTTGAAACGTCTGGAAATCCTGTCAAATTAAAAAAATTTTTTGAAATCTTTGAAATCATCTATACTGTATCCTTTTTCAAATCTTTGAAAACCTTTAAGTCTTTAAAGTTTTAAACATTTTGTGAAATCATTATTGAAATCTAGTGTGCAAGTCTTTTTCAAATTTTTGAAATCCGTGAAATCATTGTGAAATGTTAAAAATATCTGAAATATTTTGCAACATTTTGAAATCCGGTATACACTCAAAAACCGAGTAGTCAAGCCCTCGAAAAATCCGTTGTATATCCATTATAATTATTAAATAAAAAAAAAACTTGTCAGTAGCAATATTTAGTTTAAACGAGATATTTCTGGCGTAATAGTCTAAAATATTGAAAAAACTCTTCGCATTTGAATAAAATTACAATTTTGAAAGCAAAATAAAATTCATTATTCACCTGAAAAATTCCAGGTTTTCAAAGTCGCTGGACATCTTGTTTAATTAAAAATGCGGGCAAAAATAAATAATTATAATATAATTACCGGTGTGTGTGGTACGAACGGCTCGATGATGAAAGACTTTAGTTTTCCGGTTGCTTTTCCAACCAGCTGAGTCTTGTTCATTCGCTCCGCGACCCATTTCTGAACAGTTGGGAGATCTGCGTTAACCTTGATAAGTCCCAATTTGCCTCTTCGTTTAATTAATTGATCGGGTTTCACGACCAACTTCTCCGTTTTCAACCAGGGATTTTCGGCAATCAAATGTGGCCAGTTTGTGTTTTCTGTGACCGAAACGAACTGGCATTTTGTTGCCTTCGTACCAGCCGGGAGCTTTCGATTTATTAAGTCCTTTCCAGTCGCTTCCCGGATCGCTTTGGCCGACATTTCTCAGCTATCTAGAAAAAAGAGAAAAAATATGGTATAGATTTTATAATCGCTTTAATTTTTGTTCAAATTCAATTATTAAAAAGCGTATTGTGCCATTTTCAATTAATTATCAATCCGAGGTTCAAAAACCCTAGCACGTCAGGGTTCTGACAAATCCACAAAAAAACTCATAAAAATGTTTTACCAGCCCGGTGGTCAGACCATATGTTATGGGTTTGGAGTCGCTGAATCCGAATCCAAGATCCAAAAACCCCTAGCATATCAGAGTTCTGACATAACCGCAAGAAACCGCATAAAAATGTTTTTTGAGCCTGGAGGTCAGACCATATGTATTATATGTTTTTGAGGTCGCTGAATCCAAATCCTAGGTCCAAAAACCCCTAGCACATCAGGGTTCTGACAAAACCTCAAGAAACCTCATAAAAATGTTCCTCCAGCCCGGAGGTCAGACCATATGTCTTATATGTTTTTGGAGTCGTTGAATCCGAATCCAAGATCCAAAAACCCCCAGAACGTCAGGGCTCTGACATAATCTCAAAAAACCGCATAAAAATATTTTTCGAGTCCGCGGGTCAGATCATATTTATTATATATTTTTTGGCTCGCTGAATTCGAATCCGAGGTTAAAAATACCCCAGCACGTTTGGGTTCTGGCATAACATCAAAAAACCTCATAAAATTTGTGTTTATGAGGCGGGGGGGGGGGGGGGGGGGGGGGGGGGGGGTCAGGCGATGTTTACTATGTTTTTGGAATCGCTGAATATGAATCCGAGGTCCAAAAACCCTCAGCACCTCAGGGTTCTGACATAACCTCAAAAAACCACATACATACGTTTTTCAGGCCCAGATGTCAGACCAAATTTATGATAGGGGTTTGAGGTCGCTGAATCCGAATCCGAGGTCCGAAAACCCCCAGAACGTCAGGGTTCTAACGTAACCTCAAAAAACTTCATAAAAAATGTTTTTTAAGTTCGGAGGTCAGACCACGTGTATTATGATGTCGCTGAATCTGAATTCGAGGTTAAAAAACCCCAGCATTTCAAGCTTCTGACATAACCTCAAAAAACATATTAAAATTTTTGTTTTCGAGTCCGGGGATCAGAGCATATTTATTATGTTTTTGGAGTCGCTGAGTACGAATCCGAGTTCCACAAACTCCCAGCACGTCAGGGTTCTGACATTAAGGGCATGTGATACTTAGAAAATTGTCGATTTTACCAGTTTTAGGTTCCCGGCTTTTTTCTAGAATAATAAATATTTTGTCTTAAAAATTTGAAAAATGATAGCAAACATGCTAACGGACGTCTCCACACACTTTTTTTGTAGGTTAATTCAAAAAAGTTTTAATTTAGAAAAATGTGATTAATTTGCATAGCGCTGAGGAAATAGTATCGATTTTTTCAGTGTTAGATTCCCCCGGCTTTCTTCCCAGGATAAGAAATATTTTTCCTTTAAAATCTGGGAAATGATAGCGAACATGCTAACGGACGTCCCCACACACTTTCTTTGTGTTTTTTTATTTAAAATTTTTGCTATTGCTAACAACGTGCGTGTATATTTCGAGGTTATGTGTGTTACAATTCACCCGAGCGTTACTTCCAAGCTACACAATATTTTTGGCCGAAAACTTTGGACTTACAAATAAACATAGTAACTAATATCCCGGAACTAACCTTGTTTGCAGGCAATCAAAAAAGTTTCTTTCATAAATAATTTCCAGATTATCGAAAAGGCAGAGATAAAAAACGACGTAACCTCAAAATAATGTATATGCATACAATTTTTATTTAGCACAATAAATATTTTTGTTATTATCCCCCAAAAAAAGAGTTCGGGGACGTCTGTTATGATATTTTATAGCATCTCCGAATACAGTTTTTAAAAATTTTCATTTTTGTGGAAAAAAAGCCGGGGAAACTGTAGGTATCACATGCCCTTAACTCAAAAAACCTCATAAGAAATGTTTTTCGAGTCCAGGGGTTAGACCATGTTTATTATATGTTTTTGGGGTTGCTGAATACGAATCCGAGGGCCAAAAACTCCCACCATGTCAGGGTTCTGACGTGACCAATATCAACGTGGGTCCAATATCAACATTAATAAAATTTTGATTAATCTCAATATTTTGAAATCTGGACCTTTTTTTTTTAATTCAGACAAGTAGACTGACAAAATAAACATTTGAAATTAATAATTACTAAAAATTGCCCAACAAAAATTGAATAATTCAATTTCCAGTTAAAAAATTAATGTGTAACGAAAGAGATGAATTTCCAATTAAAATAATGCAATATTCAATAGAAATAATTACATTTTCAGCTAAAAGAAATATAATCAAAAAGCAATAGTTACATTTTTAAACAAAATAATGAGTTTTTAACTAAAATTATGAATCTTTAGCAAAACAGATTAACTTTCTACAACCGTGTAGTTTTATTTTTCACCAAAAAGATTAATAATTTTCCACTAGAATAAAGAATATTTGAATTTTTAAACAAAGAGCTAGATTTCCAAAGAAGAAGATTAATTTCTACTGAAAAGATAAATGACTAAATCAAAAATATAATTTATTAACCAAAACATTAATACTTCAATTTACACTTAAAAAATTAACGTTCAAACAAAGAGATGAATTTTTGACTAAAATTGTGGGAAATTTAACGTTAATTAAAAAAAAAAGTTTAAACAAAATATCTCACTTTGCGACCAAGGAGCTAAATTTTCAATTAAAATTATAGAACTTTAACTAAAAGAAATAATATTTGAAAATTACTTTCAACCAATTAAATAAATTTTCATTAAGAAATGATGATTATTTGAAACAAAAAATGTAGTATTTCACATTTTAAACAAACAATATTTATACAATATTTATTTACTTTTTAACACAAATTGAATTTTCAATGAAAAATTTTCAGTCGACAGGGAGAAAAAAATTGATAACAAATTGTTGAATTTTTAAGCAAAAAAAATGAATTTCCAACCAGAAGATTAATTTTCAAGAGAGAAAACAACAATTCTTGAACAAAATAGTTGCATCTTCAACTGAAATAGATAAATTTTGAGTAAAGAATATTAATTTTCAGCCAAAGAAGAAACAATTTTTCAATAAAATATCTTATTTTTCGACCAAGCAGATAAAAAAATACAGAATTTTCATATGAGTTAAATATTTAACCAATGAAGATTTTTCACCTGAGAGAGATAAAATTTCGAACAAAAGCGATCAAATTTCAATCAATAACATAGTAACAGTTAAATTTTCCATTAAAAAAATTAATTTCGAACCAAACAAAACAAATTTTTTCAACGAAATTAATTAATTATTGTACTATAGAGCTAATAGAGAAATAAAGAGAAATAGTTATTCATTTTTATATTGCAATTTAAAAAAAAGAACATTCTAGAAACTTCAGGTTTATGAGAAATTCATGGGTATTTCTAAAAAAGAAGTTTTTTAAGAACTTTCAAATGTTTAAAAAGAATGAGAAAAATTTCTCAAAATTCCAACTGGTTTTTTTATTTTGAACAAATAAATGTTATGCGAAAACAGACCAATATTTCAAACATTTTTATATTATTTTCTAAAATTTCGAAAAATAATATGGAGGATTTTAAAACCAATTTTTCCTATTAGCAAGATTACAAAGCTTTGCAAAAAACATCGCGTCAGTTTAAGAGATACGAGGGTGGATTGATAAGTTTCCGGCCTGACAAAGAGATGGCGCCACTAGGCCTACCTTGAGGTGGCGTTCTATAGTACCATCCTTAGATAGCTTGTA